>NC_036844.1:32451511-32552272 GCF_002910315.2 Salvelinus sp. IW2-2015
AGATGGTAGTGGTCTTCTTTAGATGGTAGTGGCCTTCTTCAGATGGTAGTGGCCTTCTTTAGATGGTAGTGTCCTTCTTTAGATGGTAGTGGCCTTCTTTAGATGGTAGTGGCCTTCTTTAGATGGTAGTGGCCTTCTTCAGATGGTAGTGGCCTTCTTTAGATGGTAGTGACCTTTTGATGGTAGTGGTCTTCTTTAGATGGTAGTGACCTTTTGATGGTAGTGGTCTTCTTTAGATMGTAGTGACCTTTTGATGGTCACTACCAACCAGTTGTCTGCACATCGGCGGGAGACCCATGTGTTGGTGATGGTTGTCTCCATGGTGTCCTGGACATGCAGTGCTGGATGCCCTACTAGCCACTTTCGGCCAGGTTGGCCTGGTCGGCCCCACAACAAGCATCGTCCCCTCCATCCTCGCCAAAAGTAGCACGTTTCTCAACCCTATCATATATATGCTGTTAAACAACCAGGTAACAGCCTGTCAGTGGCACACACACTGGCCATTGTTCTTACTTGAAATTGAAATTTTTACATCAGTACTCCATTWTCACACAGGATGCGTTGCATTGACGATGTCACGTGTTACAGTTTTACAGGTGCTTCCTGGCCTTCATGAGCTGTGGGTCAGAGCCAACTGGCAGCCACACCCTCTGCACCCTGCCCAGCAGCCGAGTCACTGGCCCTAACGGCAACTCCCCTTGCCCAAGAGGAGCCTGGTACATCCCCTGGTACATGCAAGCCCCTGGACAGTAGTGGGACCCCACTCTAGGTCTCAGCAGAGAGAGCAACCTAACAACCTGGTTGTGCACTACACCCCCTTAGGAGCTGGGGTATTTTTGGCCAAGAGTCCACTCCACTGCTCACAGGAGCCAAGACACATGGTGCCCACACAAGAGGTTGTCTAGGCTGCTGTGAACTTAAGGTAACAAACTATCTCTATTTTCATTAGATTATGTGTTGTCACCTGGATGTGTAAATGGCATTTAGAGTTGCCATCGTAATGTAACAGTAACTACGTTGCAGCAACCTTTTCCTTCCCCCTGTGGCTGAATGTGTCCTGTTTTAGAGCCAATGTAGAGAAAAAACACATGCATCTTTCTTTGTTAGCCCAGCCCCTTGTACCCAGCAGATGGAAGATCTCCTGTGTATCATTGATATAAATATAATTATATTTCTGTGATGTAATCTGTGTATCAAGCAGTCTGTGAATTGATGTGTCTGCAGAACTTGACCGGCTGTTTTCCTGTGTAGAATCAGAGAAAAAAGCCCATTCATCATGATGGGTTCTCTCTTTCATATGTTACTATAAATCTGATGCTTTTTTGTGTATGCATGTTCAAACACAGTAACATTCCCAATGCTCCCGATATTCATGTCGAAAATCACCATTATTTTACAAGATGATTGTCACATTATTAGGAGGCTCTTCTGACTTTGACATTAGGTTATTATTGATGTAGTGATCTGTTCAATAAAGATGTTTTAGAAAGTAAAAKAGGAAGATTCAGTATTATTTTGACCACCACCCTGTTGAAAGGCTGCTTAATGTATCTCCTCTTCACCACTAGATGGCACCAGGGCCATGTACACTGAACAAAAATATAAACGCAACATGCAACGATTTCACTGTTGCTGTTCATATAAGGAAACCAGTCAATAGAAATAAATGCATTAGGTCCTAATCTATGGATGTCACATGACTGGGCAGGGGCACAGCCATGGGTGGGCCTGGGAGGGCACAGGCCCATTTCCTGGGGAGCCAGGGCCCAGCCAATCAGAATGAGMTTTTTTTTGCCACAAAAGGGGCTTTATTACAGACAGAAATACATGTTGCGTTTATATTTTTGTTCAGTATATATATATTTAGAGACTTGGGCCAATGTGGTTTCTGCATTATGATGCATTTGCATGACACTTCAACATTCTATGGCAGCCATGTTAGCTCCTCATTAACATTACATGGGGAATATTTAACGCTATTTAACTGAATGACTAGAATTCTAAAATTCTAAAAGTTGACCTAACTTTCTAAATATATGTCTCTGGATGACACCATTAGCCCAACTTGGCTTTTTTCTCTTCAATGTACCACACCTCACAAATATAACAAAATGGGAGGTCACTAGAGTGAAGCCACTTCAAACCCATGTGATTCAGGATGTCTCCACCCCCTTTTCAGTTGAAAGTCCTGTGGTTGAGTCTTCCTCTGCTTTCTGCATACACGTACTGTAAGAGGGGCTGACCATAACGACCTAAATGTAAATATAAGAAAGTGGACAAAAATAGGGACCAAAGCAAAAGTCTGTAGAGGGAATGGAGGGGACCGGGAAGGAGAAGGAGCATGCATGGGGCAGTGCTCTGAGCCCAGCAGGTGATCAGGGGTAGATGTGTACCCTACTGGGCAAGAAGCTTGGTCTGGCACTGAGAGGAGAGACTGCTGAAAAAAAAGTAATGAATGGGAGTAGACACACACACATGCATGCCCGGCGCGCACACAAACACACAGAAAAAAGGACTGACTGGAATCAGAAAAGCGGAGCGACAGATTTTTGCTAATAAACATCTGATGATTACRTATCTATCTTCTACAAATAGTTTCTGTTTCTCAGTCTCATATCTCTTCTGATAATCTACTTAAAGGAGACTGACTATAAACGGTTTTGTGAACACTAGGTAACTTCTAACTTCCCTCCTCTCCTTATCAACCCCAATTGTAGGTGGAATGTATGTTTGTTCATCAGTTTCTCCTCTCCCAAATTGTCCAAAGAGGTGGAAGATTAATTTTTGTTCAGCTGAGTGAGTATGTGGGATGGGAGATCAACCAGTAGGTCTAAATCTCTGACAGGTTAGGCTCCTCCTCCTCCCCTGGCTGTTCCCATGGCTGCGGGGCTGGGCCCCCCCTCCTGCTGGGCCCTGATCCCAGACAGGCCAGCATCTCAGCAGGGGCACAATTACTGCAGGCTCCAGCCTGTCACCACTACCACCACCATAGCTGATGGCTCCGCTCATATGACAGGGGTGTCCTCAGAAGAGTGCTATGGAGGGCAAAGAGGATGATTATGGTGAAGAGGAAGGTGGAGAACAGGGAAGATGAAGATTAGGGGGCATTTTGAAGAAAAAAAATCTCTGTTAAAAATGTGACAACCAAATTGGTGTGATATTACTGAGCGGAGTACTTGATATTGGTGAGGGTATCTACCAATAAGCAGGGCTAGAGCCGACCGGAAGTCAGTTGACATGGCTATCCGTAGAAAACAACACAGGACCAGACTCTCACAAAGATGACACAGACATTTGCGTGACAAAGGGCCGTTGGAAACTGCTTATGGGTTGATCCTCTTAGAACGTACTCCTAGCTAAGCCAGCAGATATAGACTAATAGAGCTGAAGGGTAGGCTGAAAAGGTGAGGAGTGTTGTGTGCCCGTTCATGGCGGACAGTAAAATAAACACATGCAAAAGACAATATATGAATGATGCAGTGCATGGGTTTAAATATAGGTTCTCTCTGCCACCATGCTTATCATCAGAAGGCATTTTCTTAACCCTCAAGCTACCGACTGGGGTAATTTTGACCCCAGAGGCATTTATTTAGTCCAAAGGAGGTTTATTCAATTCTTCCAATCTTTCCTGATTTTGTCAATCAACTAAATCATTGTTTAGTGTTTTGTATCAATTTGAACAGTATCAATAAAAATGCTCATGATTCCACCTATATAATATGATCAATTATATTACCTTTATTTGAATCTAGGTTTCTCTGGAGGCAGAATTACAAGTTATCCATACCACCAGAGGATAGTGATTTTGACCAGATAGACAGATCACCTGCAGCAATATAATGCCCCATGTACTCGCCTATGGTTGTACTTTTCTTATGACTGTGTACAAAAACCAAAATGACCTTATTGTTGTTCATATAAAAATCTGCCAATGTTATACACAATCTTTTAAGTCACTTTGAAGTGACTAAAAAGATTCGGGCATGTTTTTTTAAGCATGTTGCCATAGCCCATACCACTCCCATTGTTTCTCCAACAGCGATGCTAATGCTGGCTGTGGGTTAAGGAAATAAAGAAAACTAAGCCATATTTTTGGTCAATGTCTATCAGAATCACTTTTTGTAAATATAATTAAGTATATTTCAAATAGGCAGTCGTTTTTACCAAAAAACATGTATATTTACTTAAGAATTCTGAAAAAGTAATGATACAATCAAATTATGGTCAATCACCTTCTTAGTTCTAATGTGGATTGCACTTTGGGAAGAAGCTGCACATTATATGAAGGAAACATTCATATTTTCATATGACAGAATTTGAAAATTAATGGTAATTTTGCTAAAATAACATATTGAGAGCAGATTTGTTTACAGATCCACACATAATGTACAGCATCATCATGATAAATAAACAGGGGAAAACTAAATCAAAGTCTCACCAATTTATTGGTCATTTGGGATACACTGCAGTACATAGATAGTATCAATTTCAACAAATCAACAAACTGTGAATTAAATGCCACATTTTGAATATAGGTCAGATTTATGTAACTTATTTTATGCTTTCTGTTATTTATTTCACTTTGCCTTGATCTATGTTTTTTTACATTTAGCTTTCATTAAAAAAAGTATCTGAATCTGATGCTAGTTCGGCTAACTGAACAACATATACCAGATGTATTTAAATTGCCTGTTTAAAATATTTTCCTTGATGTTCCACTGAACATTTTAAGAATATTTTGTGTCTTCTGGGCCGTAATGGATTGTCAACTTTACTTTGTCCTCAAAGGCTGGATCTTGTAAATCATTTAGCAAAAGGTAGGCTACCACTCCAAAATCCAACATCTAAAAAATAAAAGCCCCAAAATCTATACAAGTGTATCTAGTTATTAGATTCAACATCACTCATAACAAAAATGTACAAAATGTCCATAAACATGTTTTTAATTGAAGTGTTGACTAAAGTTGCATGCCTAAATCATATTGATTTATATATAACCATTTATATCGGTAGATTTATACAACAACATTACAATAAACTGCAAKAAAAATACAATTGTGTGAATTATATTGTAAACAGTATATTTTAAGATAGAGAAATTAAGCAATACATTTTTATATTGTTCTTTGCAAAAGGCAACATTCCATGTGGATGACAGTAGGCCCATCTTTTTCTGTCTTAAAACTGATTCTGAAAACAGAGCTAAAATCTTGCAACACATGAAATACTGTTCTACTCCAATACTTAATTTCCTCCTTTATCTGTTTCCTTTTTTCTCTCTGAAGTTACTTCCTTTCTTTTCATGCACTTTATGGTTTCTATATGTTGCTTTTGATGATTCATTTCGTATGTCTTTCTTTCTTTCATGTATTAATTAACCTATTCCTCTACATTTTCACACACTGTACATAGATTTTTCTATTTTTATTTTATTTTGTGTTATTGACAGTACGTTTGTTTATGTGTAACTCTGTGTTGTTGTTTTTGTCGTACTGCTTTGCTTTGTCTTGGGCAGGTCGCAGTTGTAAATGAGGTTCTCAGCTGGCCTACCTGGTTAAATAAACGGGGGGGGGGGGGGGGGGGGGGGTGTCTTTGTCCATTTATCAGTAGGCTTATATGGAGGCCTATCTATGTATGTAAAGGCTTTGGTGCAGTGGGCCACATTTTCATCTGTAAATCAGTAGTAAATGTGCAGTATTTTCCAAGGATCAGACTTTTCCTAACATTTGGGAGGCTATAGAAGAAACACCACTCCAAAATGATTGCAATTTGATTGCATTTGCTCTGCATTTTATGAAGGTGCATTTACAGCTCAACACTAAGGCAATGCACAGGCCTACGCTGGGTTTTCTGAACTTTTGTTGAAAACTGAGCAAACCTATGCTATGGGCCGGAATTCCTGCCTACCGGCCACAATTTCATTGAAATGACGTGGAAAAAAACGTTGATTCAACCAGTGTGCCCAGTGGGTAATTATATAAACTTTTAGTGTTCTCACTTGGACTGTTAACTCTAACCGTTTCAAACGTACCATTCACACAAATTGGATGAAAGATCCTCTTTAAATATTGACGTATTGGATGGTTTTGTCGAGTCTTCGATGGTTGAGGACATAGGTCTACACGGAGCAGGTGGCGTGGATGACTCATATCCAGAGGTTCCCGTTGGGGAGGTCCCTGAGCTTTGAGATTCGTGAACCTGTAAAGTGAGAACATTTATTGTAGATGCGATAACTCAAAAGTGTATTTTTTGATTGCTCCAATTTACAAACACAGGATATGTAGCCCAGTACTTCAGTTTTTTCCATAGCCTATATTTTGTGTGTTTTCTTTCAATTACATATAACAACGGAGAATCATTTGATTTCTATATACTACGTCATATAAATATAGGTCATATACGCTGGCATTTTTCACCAGAAAAGATGGCTTGCCTTCGAGTGTTTCCTCAGAGAGCTGGGATGAGTGTAGGCCTTGTCACACACCTTGCAGATATATGGCTTGTCTGAGGTATGTACGTGCATGTGTTTTTTTCTGTCGCTGCTATTTGCGAACCGCCTGTCACAGCCTTCGAATTGGCATTTGAAGGGCTTCTCACCTGCCAAAGAAAATTAGTCATTTTAATGTAGAAAAATTGCAGTTGGATAGGCCTATTGACTGGTAGTTAGTCAAAGTTAGACCCATAGCAGTCTTAAAACAGAGAGCATTGTAACTTCAACCAGTTTCATATAACACATTACATAGTGTGTTAGGCCTGTTGATGTGATAGAACGTAGGGCTGGCTCATTACCTGTATGAATCCTTTTATGTATTTTCAAATTTTCCGACCTGGCAAATATTTTCCCACAACCATGAAACGGACAATTGAATGGCTTTTCTCCAGTGTGTACACGAATGTGGTTGACTAATTTATACTTTGCTTTAAAAGATTGGCCTTCTCTCGGACAATCTTCCCAAAAGCAAGTATGATGACCCTGGTCTGGACCGCCGACGTGATCCATGGAGACGTGCGTAACCAGTTCAAACAAGGAGTAGAACATCTTGCCGCACGTTTTTGGGGGTTGATTTGTCTCATTCTCATCTATCCATTTACAGGCGACATCCTGCTTACAGGGCTGTCGCATGTATCGAAAGAAAGCACCGTTACCATTTTGTGTTGCTACTCTCATACCCATCTCCACATTGGGATCAAAGTGGAGCTGGGTAGCACTGACGTGTGGGTGAGGGTTGGAGACAGGTTGATGCGGATCTGCTCCCACGTATATGTCTCCCTGTGAACCCACATGCGCCCTGCGGTTCGCTGTGTATCCATTTGGGGATGCACTCTGGTCGTATATAGTTGGAAATAGAGGGTGCATCGGGTTTTCAGAGATCATCAGGGGCATTCGCAAACTTTCTGTTGAGGTGCGGCTGAAAAATCCGTGCTCAGCATCCCTTGTTGCTATATCGACAATGTCTGAAGTGCGATACCTGATCGAAAAATCCATAGAGTCAATAGCTCTATATTCATGTGAACCGAAGTGACCGCAGTAGTGGTTTCCGAGCGCAGCTGCGTATCCGGAGACTTGGGGAATAAACGGGGACTTCTGTGCCGCGGCAACTACTTGACACAGGGTGCTTAGATTGAAGGCTGCTAAGTGAGAGGTCTCTCCATACGGCTGATCCCTAACCGAAGGTCTTTGCCCCCCGGTTCAAGATGTCTTGGCATTCCAACGCCCCGACACCGGGCGCGGAGAATTGCGCATCGTGGTCAATGAGCTTGGTTGTTGAAGCGCCGAAGATATAACTTATGTAAAGAAGTACATCAACCTTTCACAGCTTTACAGCGGCCAAAGTGTCCATAATGTGCGAAAATCATATGTACGCTTCCATTCTGTTAAATGTATAGGCTAACCCACAATTCCTTGAAATCCCGAGTTTTTTAGAGGGCACAAAATGTGAGAGAGGTGGTCAAACTCCCACCCTTTTCGATTGCGTGGGCTATAGGCTAAGCTAGRCGATGTATTCGGTCGATTCAAGTCAATCACTCCGCCCAAATACGACACCAGCAGCAACCATACAGTAACCAATGACATCCAAGATAACCTTTAGGCACGTGATTTTCGTACAGTGAATTAATTGAAAAGCCATTTCCTCATTGGCAGATTGCATCTATAGTAGAAAGCGTCTGTAGTAACTTCAAACCCGTCAAGCTGTCGTATTTCTTGTCTATCAAAAAGTGTAGCCTTATTCTCCTGGGTTCCATGACTTTCCTGGGCGTCGTTGCTATACCCTTGATATGGCCTAATTACCACCATTATACTGCTTTAGATTGGCAATGTTTGGGAATTTAATTATAGTGTATTCAACCAAACCTGCACTGCAGTATTTTGGCCGTAGCTTCCCCTGTACTATGATTTACCAGGCAGGTTGTTATGGTCCATGCACAAGTAAATGCCTCCAAATAATACAACTAGCCTATATGTGCGTACTTTGCCAAATTATGCATAAAAATAGCTTATTACACTTGACCTGTGCAGGCAAACTTCAATGTCCCGTAAAAACTGTAGTGTAGGCCTATTTGAAACAGGCTAATTGAATGGCAATGTTTCTGTGTAGCCGACTGTACATGTGCATAAAGGCTGAAACGTTTCAGGGATTTTAAATTATTTTTTTGAATGTAGGCTATATCTTATATTTATCTCAATCATCACTTATGTTTCAGAACAATTGTATCCGGTTTTGCTTTCAGGTGTAGCATTGGTTACAATGGTGGGCTATAACCCAGTTTTCATACATTTAAAATGAAAACGAACGAAAAAAGGGTTGGCCTAATGCGGTTCGCCTGTAGAATTACTACGACTTGGCAATCAGATGTTGCTTTCACGTCATAAGTAGGCCTAATTGACCAGCCTTTCAAACTATTATAACTTTCCTTGACAGGGGACTCGAGCGACAGAAGGTTAGGCCTCATTTAGCTTATGTGTTTGGAAACGGCCTTAAGCGCCAAGGGTTTGGCAAGGCGTTTGAAGCCACTGCCAATAATCAGTCACGGATCGGATTGGAGCATGTGGAGGCCCTCCCCAGGTAGCATATCACATGGAGTAGCCTACCAGGTGCAGCAAACAGGAGCTCTAAATAAAATAAAAAATAAAAACTACATGGTAATTTTTCATGAAGAAAAATGTATTTGTGGCAGTGAAATAAGTTTTACTTAAGCGAAGCTGTGAAATATAGCCTAGTCAATGTTAAATATTAAAATATCTGGTCTGATTTCTTTGATAGACTACTATATCAACCTTATTACTTTTATAGCGTTAGATCGCATATTTCATCACGAATAACTAGACTCAGACTACTACACTATTAAGGAATATGTGTGTTGAACAATGGAGGCTGGTGTAGTAGAGGGAGGGACTGTTTTATACATAGTTGCCTTCAGTGGGAGACTACATAAGTAGCCCAGAAGTACAAGTAGCAGTACAATGCAGTAGTAAAATTGAATGTTTTAGGTTTGCCATGGGTTAGCTATAGTAAATGGGGTCGCTACTGTAGTTTGGTCAGTGAGTGTGGGGGTAGTTTAGTGGGGTGATCTATGCAACACAGTCTTATGTGCTCCCCCCAGTGCTATAATTTGATTTGTAGAATATATTTCTGTTCTGATTTCAGATTTGAAAAGTAGAGAAGCAGACTAAGATTTCATACACTCTAAGTTGTTTCTCAAGTTGTTGGAAAAGTGGAGAGAATGTAATTGATGTGTTTACTAAAACAGCTGTATTGTTGGATTTGTAGAAGATATTTGCATTTTGATTTCAGATCTAAATCAAGTCAAAATCTAATCAAAGTGTATTTGTGGCATACACAGATTAACAGCTGTTAAAGCAGGTGCCGGAAAATGCTTGTGTTTCTAGCTCCAGCAGTGCAGTAAATATCTAACTGTACAATACTAATACACAAATTATCAACAACAACAAAAAAGAGGCAAAAACAAGAAATATCGGAATGCGCTATATCAGAGTCCGGAATATAAATACATATAGACAGTATGGACAATATACAAGTAGGAAAAAGGAATGTACTGCCATAGTTATGTGGATGAGCTATGTCAAGAATACAGTATTTACATATAAACCAAGAAAACAATTAACGTAATTTTCAGAGATCAAATTACATTTCAACAAGATAATGATGCAGGAATGAGAATCTTATCTGTTTAAAACTACAGAAATAATTTCAGAGCAATAAACATTATGTAAACATTACTATACTAAGGTGCAGGGCAGGGTACCGGGCGGAAGGCCGATTAGTGATGAATGTTCAGCAGTCTGATGGTCTGGAGATAGCTGTTTTTAGGTATCTCAGTCACAGCTTTGTAGATGTCCTTGTGTGCAGGCAGTGTGCCCCCGGTGATGTGTTGGGCTGACCGCACCACCCTCTGGAGAGCCCTGCGGTTGCAGGCGGTGCAGTTGCCGTACCAGGCGGTGATACAGCCCGACATAATGCTCTCGATGGTGCATCTGTAGAAGTTCATGAGGGAAAAAGCAGATACCCTTTATGTAAGTTCTTGTGTAAGTGGTCAAAACAGCAGTGGTTTTTAAAAGTTGAAATAAAATGTAGTTGATGTGATTACTAAAACAGCTGTATCAATGGATTGGTAAAATGTCAGATTTGATACCCTCTAAGTTAACCTTTTACTGCACTGGCTACACAGAGTGATTATTATTAGTCAAACATATTTACTTTGAAACAAAAGTATACACCACACACACATGGTTATGGGCTTAAATAAAAGAAGACACCTGTACCATGTCAGATATAGAAATGTGTTCAATTTTGAGTTTGCATCCCAATAATACACTTTATATACATCACAGAAGACTGAAATATAACAAAACTGTTTGACATAGAAATAGCGGATTTGTCGATAAAAAATTTAAAAAATCATTATTTATGAAATTATAAGAAATATGAATAACATTCCATCCATGAGGCCAAAGAGGGCATTTTTGGTCAGTGACTGCAGGAAAAGGCTACCTTGTTGGGAAAGTGGTCAAAGTAGCTGATGTGTGTCATAAATCACAATGTTTACTCATTGTCTAATGCTTAGAATGTACTCCACCAGTGCTATAATTTGTCAGTTTTGAATGTTCTATTGCAGTTGTTAATTCAACAGTGGGAAGTTAGCTTAATGAAAGTAGTTAGTGCGGTTCCTAAAACAGCTGTACCTCTTTGAGTAGAACACAATTATCTTCCGATTTTAATAGCAGAGAAGAAGACCAATATGCCATACCCTCTAAGTTTTTGCTTGTTGTAAAAGTAGTTGATTTGTGTCAAAAGTAAATGTTTACAGTGAATCGAATGTTGGAAGTCATGGAAGTTAACAATGGGAACTTTAGAACATTGAAGAAATCCCATTAAAGTAGATTCGTTTTTGGTTTTAGAACGACAAAGAGTTAAAAGTATAAATGTTTTCAAATGCACACTATTCCAGAATGTTCTGCACGTTTTAAAGTTTGAATCGCGTTTTTAGGCTAGTGTAAGAGCAGTAGGGGAGAGCGAGGTAAGTTGTCACATGGGTAAGTTGTCAAACTGTTCATACCTCCAACACTCGAGGCGCTATCTCAAAAATCAAATAGCTACTTTGTGTGACTACATGTTCTATGGTCAACGTCACTCTAATCTGAGGTGAGCACAAGTTTCTTATTTTTCCCCTTCAAAAGTATAGAATTGTCACTTTACATTTTATGCAATAAAACTTTGTTATGTATGAATGTTCAAAATGATAATTTTGCACTGAGTAGAGGAGACAATAACGTGTATTTTGATACTTTAGCTGCAGTCCTATGTTGAGCTAACCTTGAGAATTAGCCAACATTAGCACACATGTCAGTTTGAGGCAAGTTGTCTCAATGACCTTGGGGCAAGCTGTCTCAATGACCTTGGTGCAAGTCTTCACATGTGACAACTTGCCCCAGTATACATAGACACACAGAACATGCTCAAAAAACATTGTGATATTGTGTAATCAGCTCTGATAATAGTTTGAAATGTTGTATGGATTAATATACGTATATACACGTTTAGTTTAGAGCAGCAGACATATCCCTGGACTACACAAGACAGGCTCTGGCGTGTGTGTGTGTGTGTCTACTAACACACTACATGCCTACTGTATCAGACAGTATACACACACAACTCCATACAGTGTCATGAATTTAATGTGGTGTTATGAATTTCATTGTGGCAACAAGGATAGTAGACAGGGAGGTGGGCTTAATAAGACTGTAATGGAATATGTAATTGCAATGAGGAAATTATTTTTTGAAGGAAAGAAGAAATGAAGGAAGGAAGGATGGAAGGAAAGAAAGAGGGGAAGGAAAGAAAGATGGTTAGAAATGATAAAAGGAAGGCAGAGAATGGCAGCACACCACCTGGCATAATGTTAAAGGCAATGAGGCAGGTGAAGTTGCAGAACAAATCAATCAGGAGTACAGTGAAGGATTTTGACATAAATTACCGTACTCTGACTCGGTATTGTCAAAAGGTTACCAGAGAAGAAGTTGACAGAAAGACAGCCATGCCAACAACAGTGGTTGGCTATACAAAGCCACGGAAGGTTTTTTCACTGTTTTTTTTGGGGAGATGCAGCTTGTTCAGTATATTACTGGGTCAGCTGACATTTATTTTTGTCTGTCACCAAGTAAGGTCAGAAGACTTGCCTACCAGTTTGCTGTGGCACACCAGCTGAAGTTCACGCTAATGTGGGCAGAAAAAGAAAAGGCCAGCTCGGAGTGGTTTACAGGCTTCTTAAAGCGTCACCCAACGCTTTCACTGAGAAAGCCAGAGGCAACTAGCCTTGCCAGGGCAAGTAGCTTCAACAGAGAAAATGTTAATGCTTTCTTCGACAATGTAGCAGAAGTGCTACAGAAATATCAATTTGGACCAGGAGACATATGGAATGTCGATGAAAATGGGGTGACCACTGTACATAAACCTGACAAAGTGGTGGGCAGACGTGGAGTCAAACAAGTAGGGTCACTGACCTCCGCTGAAAATTGGAACCCTCGTTACACTGGCCTGTGCTGTCTCAGCCACAGGGAATAGTATTCCTCCATATTATATATTCCCCTATGTCAAATTCCACGATCATTTTCTGATCAATGGGCCACCTGGCAGCAAAGGAGGTGCAAATCCCTCTGGGTGGATGAAAGATGTACACTTTCTTGACTTCCTGAAACATTTTGTCAAGCATACAAAGTACTCAAAGGAGAAGCACTGTTTACTCCTTTTGGACAAAACCACGAGCCTCATCTGTCCATTGATGGACTCAATTATGCCAAAGAAAATGGCATAATTATGCTGTCATTCCCACCACATTGCTCTCATCGGCTTCAACCCTTAGACAGGTCTGTCTACGGGCCGCTAAAGAGGCACATCAACACCACGTGTGATGTCTMGATGAGGAACAACCCCCGTAAGACAATGTCAATTTATGACATTCCTGGGATTGTGGCAATCGCCTAC
This sequence comes from Salvelinus sp. IW2-2015, assembly GCF_002910315.2. Lineage (NCBI taxonomy): Eukaryota > Metazoa > Chordata > Actinopteri > Salmoniformes > Salmonidae > Salvelinus > Salvelinus sp. IW2-2015. The sequence continues at coordinate 32,465,014 of NC_036844.1, forward strand.
CCTCTGGCTGCAACCCCCTTGGACATTCAGGCTGGCTTTAGGGTGGTTGGGGTACAACCTTACAACAGGGATGTATTTCTGGAAACCGAGTTTGCGACAACCTACGTTACAGATCGCCCCATTCAGAACCCAACCCTACCAGGCCCCAGCACTAAGCCTGCCCTGCCAGGCCCCAGCACCATTTCAGCCCTGCCAGGCCACAGCACCATTCCAGCCCTGCCTAGCACGAGCTCAGACACAGACCTGCCCAGTTCTTATGTTAGCAAGACCATTGAAATGATTGTGATTTATTTTATTCTTGTTGCCAAATACTTTATACACAAACAAAAATTCCAAAATTCTATACCAAAATTACACATATTTTTGATTGAATGTAACTATCTCATTAAAACATTAACCCTAGTGAATAACAACAAGAATAACATCTTCCTGAATCATTATAATAAGATTTTTTGAGTGATTACAATTGCACTAGAATTGTTTATTTTTGTATTACTTCATTGTATTACTTAATTGTTTTGTATGTTTTTTTTGTATTTTTTTTTGTATTTTCTCGTTAATACCTGCGTTCTGTTTTGTATGATGTAACAATGTAAATTGTTGATCTGTATTTTGAATAAAAAAATAAATATATATAAAATAATAATATAAGAGTTCTAAAAAAAACTGTGGTTACCTAGGTTACCCCATTGACTCACAGCAACAACAAAAAATGCAAACACCATTTCCTTGTTTTCGGCTTGTTTTAGTCAGTTACAAAACGACATTTAAGAAAAGTACGTCTAAAGACATGACTTTCCAACATTGCCTGCTCCCCCGACCGTTCTCAATACTCAATAATGTAATATTGTAGGGCTTCCCTCTCATGCATCTTTTCATAATGGCGCTAACGTTAGCCAAGTGAGTGAGTTCTAGCTAACGTTAGCTAGCTACCGACCGGAACATTAACGCTAGCCAATACCGCACAAACAAACTATACTGATACAAGAGTGAGTGGAGTTACAAACGGACTATACTAAACAAGTTAAATGTCTTATCTGTGATGACATTTTAGCTACGTGTACTTAGACACCGGGTCCCCACAATTTCCCACACCGAATAGCCTAAAGCCACAGGGCTCTTCTCACAGGCTCTTATTTCCCTACGTAGGAGCATTGGGAACTGTAGGTTTTTGACATGTTTCCAAGCTCTCACTCATATTGAGCTCCGGATGGCACAGCGGCCTAAGGCACTGCATATCAGTGCAAGAGGTGTAACTACAGTCCGAGGTTCGAATCCAGGCTGTATCACATCCAGCTGTGACTGGGAGTCCCGGCGTGGCGCACAATTGGCCCAGGGCTGTCCGGAGTAGGTTGTCATTGTAGATAAAAATGTAAATACGAATGAACTGACTTGCCTAGTTAAATAAAGTTTACATTAAAAAATATATATATTAAAAAGTAATGTGTGTTCAATAAATCAAATTAAATGTTATTTGTCACATGCACAGAATACAATGGCTGTAGTCTTTACTGTGAAATGCTTACCCAACGATGCAGAGTTAAAAAAGAAAAACAGTAACACAAGAGTAAAAAACAGAGTTATATACAGGAAGTATCGGTACCAGATAAATGTGCAGGGGTACCCCACAATCAAACAAATTGACACGATTCACTCAAGAAACTAATCTGATTTGTATGATTATGTTTGTGATAGACAATAAACATGTGCTCAAACCACTCATTAAGTCATTAATTAATTAATTCAGATTGCTTGCTAATGCCACTGATGCAATCTCATGCAAGCAATATTCAGAGGCCTTTGACATTGAAAGGGCATTCACCATAAACATGAAGGAATTTCTTAAGATGATCTCTCCTTCTGTCATTGGTCATAATGCAAAGCTTTGAATGCAGGTCTCAGTAGTAAGCTCCATATTAATTCAAAACTCAAAAAGCTGCATGCACGATTCAGTTCATAGTAACTAATACAGTTCCATTATCAAATCAACATCAACACATTCTCATGATCATAAGGGCACCAGTATCTGACAGAGAAAATTGAGGCATCAAGTAGTTCAAACATCTCTGAACCTGATCTGTAATACAGATAGTATAGATTGCCCCCAGGTGGTAAGAGTAGGCAACAACACATCTGCCACGCTGATCCTCAACACTGGGGCCCCTCAGGGGTGTGTACTTAGTGCCCTCCTGTACTCCCTGTTCACCCACAACTGCGTGGCCAAACACAACTCCAACACCATCATTATGTTTGGTGACAACACAACAGTGGTAGGCCTGATCACCAACAATGATGAGACAGCCTATAGGGAGGCGGTCAGAGAACTGGCAGTGTGGTGCCAGGACAACAACCTCACCTTCAATGTGAGCAAGACAAAGGAGCTGATCGTGGACTACAGGAAAAGGCAGGCCAAACAGGCCCCCATTAACATCAACGGGGCTGTAGTGGAGCGGGTTGAGAGTTTCAAGTTCCTTGGTGTCCACATCACCAATCAATCAATCAATCAAGTTTATTTTATATAGCCCTTCGTACATCAGCTAATATCTTGAAGTGCTGTACAGAAACCCAGCCTAAAACCCCAAACAGCAAGCAATGCAGGTGTAGAAGCACGGTGGCTAGGAAAAACTCCATAGAAAGGCCAAAACCTAGGAAGAAACCTAGAGAGGAACCAGGCTATGAGGGGTGGCCAGTCCTCTTCTGGCTGTGCCGGGTGGAGATTATAACAGAACATGTTCAAAATGTTCATAAATGACAAGCATGGTCAAATAATAATCAGGAATAAATGTCAGTTGGCTTTTCATAGCCAATCATTAAGAGTTGAAAACAGCAGGTCTGGGACAGGTAGGGGTTCCATAACTGCAGGCAGAACAAACTATCATGGTCCAAACACACCAAGACAGTTGTGAAGAGGGCACGACAAAACCTCTTCCCCCTCAGGAGACTGAAAAGATTTGGCATGGGTTCTCAGATCCTCAAAAAGCTCTACAGCTGCACCATCGAGAGCATCCTGACCGGTTGCATCACCGCCTGGTGTGGCAACTGCTCGGCATCTGACCGTAAGGCACTACAGAAGGTAGTGCGTACAGCCCAGTACATCACTGGGGCCAAACTTCCTGCAATCCAGGACTTATATAATAGGCGGTGTCAGAGGAAAGCCCATAAAATTGTCAGAAACTCCAGTCGCCCAAGTCATAGACTGTTTTCTCTGCTATCGCACGGCAAGCGGTACCGGAGCGTCATGTCTAAGACCAAAAGGCTCCTCAACAGCTTCTACCTTCTAAGACTGCTGAATAATTAATCAAATGGCCACCGGACTATTACATGTACACCCCCCCATTTGTTTTGTACACTGCTGCTACTCGCTATTTATTATCTATGCATAGTCACTTCACCCCTACCTACATGTACAAATTACCTCAAAACCTCCTGTACTCCCGCACACTGACTCGGTACCGGTACCCCCTGTATATAGCTTCGTTATTCTTATTGTGTTACTATAATTTTTTTTAAATGTACTTTAGTTTATTTGGTAAATATCTACAGTGGGGAGAACAAGTATTTGATACACTGCCGATTTTGCAGGTTTTCCTACTTACAAAGCATGTAGAGGTCTGTAATTTTTTATCATAGGTACACTTCAACTATGAGAGACGGAATCTAAAACAAAAATCCAGAAAATCACATTGTATGATTTTTAAGTAATTAATTTGCATTTTATTGCATGACATAAGTATTTGATACATCAGAAAAGCAGAACTTAATATTTGGTASAGAAACCTTTGTTTGCAATTACAGAGATCATACGTTTCCTGTAGTTCTTGACTAGGTTTGCACACACTGCAGCAGGGATTTTGGCCCACTCCTCCCTACAGATCTTCTCCAGATCCTTCAGGTTTCGGGGCTGTCGCTGGGCAATACGGACTTTCAGCTCCCTCCAAAGATTTTCTATTGGGTTCAGGTCTGGAGACTGGCTAAGCACCTTGAGATGCTTCTTACGGAGCCACTCCTTAGTTGCCATGGCTGTGTGTTTCGTGTCGTTGTCATGCTGGAAGACCCAGCCACGACCCATCTTCAATGCTCTTACTGAGGGAAGGAGGTTGTTGGCCAAGATCTCGCGATACATGGCCCCATCCATCCTCCCCTCAATACCTGTCTCTTATACACATCTAGATGTGTATAAGAGACAGGTCCTGTCCCCTTTGCAGAAAAGCATCCCCAAAGAATGATGTTTCCACCTCCATGCTTCACGGTTGGGATGGTGTTCTTGGGGTTGTACTCATACTTCTTCTTCCTCCAAACACGGCGAGTGGAGTTAGACCAAAAAGCTCTATTTTTGTCTCATCAGACCACATGACCTTCTCCCATTCCTCCTCTGGATCATCCAGATGGTCATTGGCAAACTTCAGACAGGCCTGGACATGCACTGGCTTAAGCCTGTCTCTTATACACATCTAGATGTGTATAAGAGACAGGTTTTACAATTGTATCCCTGATGTCCTTACACAGCTCTCTGGTCTTGGCCATTGTGGAGAGGTTGGAATCTGTTTGATTGAGTGTGTGGACAGGTGTCTTTTATACAGGTAACGAGTTCAAACAGGTGCAGTTAATACAGGTAATGAGTGGAGAACAGGAGGGCTTCTTAAAGAAAAACTAACAGGTCTGTGAGAGCCGGAATTCTTACTGGTTGGTAGGTGATCAAATACTTATGTCATGCAATAAAATGCAAATTAATTATTTAAAAATCATACAATGTGATTTTCTGGATTTTTGTTTTAGATTCCGTCTCTCACAGTTGAAGTGTACCTATGATAAAAATTACAGACCTCTACATGCTTTGTAAGTAGGAAAACCTGCAAAATCAGCAGTGTATCAAATACTTGTTCTCCCCACTGTATATATAATATTTATCTTGAACTGCACTGTTGGTTAAGGGCTTGTAAGTAAGCATTTCATGGTAAGTTCTACACTTGTTGTATTCGGCTGATGTGACAAATAAAGTTTGATTTGATTGACCGAATCAGTTCAAATTCCTCGTTCACTGGCCAAATTGATAAGATAAAATAGATCTAATGGAGGCACCCCAAAATGTACACAACCACCATTTTTCCTTTTTTAATGTCTTTATATGTAAATAAAGGCTGAGATTATGTTATGAGCTGTTATGCACTGCATCAATTTGTTAATAAAAATAGGATTCAGGAATGGTAGCCATTTTGAGATGTTCTGGTTGGAGGTTGCGTCAATTGGGACCTCCATGTTGTGTAAGAGTCTGATAATGTTTATTTTTTTGTCAGTGAGACAGATTTGAAATATTATTCACAACAGTGATTTAGGTTTTTGAAATATTTTTATGTTATCACAACCTATGATATGGAAGAACATTTGTAAATTAAACTACTCCAATACTAGTAGTGTCAATGTAACAGAACAAACGATATCCCACACTGTTTGTGGCTATGTCTAATTTCTGTGTTATTTCTGTGGCATTTCTCAATTGAACCTTACAATCATTCTCTCAATATGCATTGTATGATGAACAAAAATATGAACGTAACATGCAACAATTTCAACGATTTTACTGAGTTACAGTTCTTAAAAAGAAATCAGTCAATTGAAATACATTATTTAGGCCCTAATCTATGGATTTCAAATGACTGCGCAGTGGTGCCATGCATCCACTGGTGAGCCAGGCCCAGCCAATCAGAATGAGTTTTTCCCCACATAAGGGCTTTATTACAGAGATAAATGCGCCTCAGTTTCATCAGCTGACCGGGTGGCTGGTTTCAGACAATCTCGCAGGTGAAGAAGCTGGATGTGGAGGTCCTGGGCTGACGTGGTTATACGTGGTCTGAGGTTGTGAGGCTGGTTGGACGTACTGCCAAATTCTCTAAAACGACATGACTTATGGTAGAGAACTGAACATGAAATTATCTGGCAACAGCTCTGGTGGACATTCATGCAGTCAGCATGCCAATTGCATACTCCCTCAAAATTGTGACATTGTGTTGTGTGACAAAACTGCACATTTTAGAGTTCCGTTATATTGTCCCCAGGACAAGGTGCACCTGTGTAATGATCATGCTGTTTAATTAGCTTCTTAATATGCCACACCTGTCAGGTGGATGGATTACCTTGGCAAAGGAGAAATGCTCACTAACAGGGATGTAAACAAATTTTGTGCACAAAATTTGAGAGAAATAAGCTTTTTGTGAGTATGGAACATTCCTAGGATCTTTTATTTCAGCTATGAAACATGGGACCAACACTTCACATGTTGCGTTTATATTTTTATTCAGTATATAATTAATCAGTAAATATCATATTTTACAGTACAGTGTTTAACTTTCCGTGTCACTGTGTGTTTTCGTATTAACAGAAAGCAGAAGCAGCGTCAATATTGAGCCCTAGAATCCCTATTAATGACTATTTGACAATAGTATACAAGGTATTGAGTTACTAGCTATACTTACAACTTAGAAGCACTTTATGTAATTGACAGAAGAGAATAGACGAGTGTAATGGATGACAGAGTGAATAGGTGGTTGTTTGTCATTTTACGGAAGAAAAGGGGAGATGTGAGAGAAGGCACATAGATTAGAGGCCTCTTCCAACACACAACAGGGGGGAAAAGCCTTGTTTATACCTGCCGCTAACATGCAACCTTCTTATTGATCTTGTCCCGATGTTGTCCTGATCTTGTCCATTTACAGTTATAAGATCTGATCAAAATCAGATCACAATGCGTCTTTTAATTGTCTACACCTGTCTAAAAATGTGGGCTCAATCAGAATGTCGACAAGATCAGGACAAAGGACACATGTTAGAACCAGGTATAAACGTGGCTAGAGAGACAAAGCCGTATGCCTCCTGTGGGCTACTCTACCTTCTGTAATGCTATTATCTTTTTCCTTGAATGTTTATGATGAGAGGATGACGATGCTGTTCGCAGCACTTACTATGATAAAACCCTTAGTAGTCCAACCAAGTTGTGGGTTTGGTTTCAATATAAATGAATGAAGTCGTCACATTTACATGATGGCACGTATCATTTAATCTCATTTGTATTCAATATATCCTGCGCTATTCAAAATAGTAGTACGAAAAGGTTTATCAGAACAATAACATTCACATTGGAAGAGACTGCCCTCTGCTGCATAGATAATGGCAGCACACCATGGTTGACGCAGCAATTAATCTTGAGTGCTGTACTCAATCTTAAYGCGTTAACACATTTTCTGTCCTGATAAATCCATCAGCACTTTCCTATAGAACGTGTTGAGGAGGAAGCACCTTTAGCTGGGAGGATAGCACAAGCCGTGTCTATGTTTCCATGTAAGTGTTGAGGTGAGGCAGATGAGAGAGGAGTTAGAGCAGTGGTTCCCAAACTTTTTTGGTTACTATACGACCAACTGAATTTTGCTCTGCCCAGAGTAGCCCTGAAGAACCCCCTCATGTGCATTTTACCAGTAGGACTATGGTCTCATGAGTCTTCTCAAGTACCCCCTGTGGATAGGCCAAGTACCCCCAGAGGCCCTAGTACCCCTGGTTGGGAACCACTGGTTTAGAGAACCTGCTGCTTTATTTAATCCCACTGTGTAGGAAAGACCAACCATGGCTGTGTGACTGTGTAAACAAAACCCCAGAGTTTCTTTCTCTATGTTCTGCTGGGAAAATGGATTCAGCCCAACTTAATCCTACCGTTGTTTTCAACAATGGCCGCTTGTGGCCCTGACACATCTCAAACCAGAATGATATGGCTGTCCAGTGAGATTCCATAGCATTAAGATAATGACCCTGTTGGTGGACTTTGTTGGCCTCGACAGACAGTTACCCAGATGGCATGAATCAAGCCCTGACTGCACACTCCAAAACTACATCAGAAATCCTTAACAACCAGATCTCAAATGCGCTCAATTACTTCACCTTTGAACAAGTGAATGAGCCCTCATCATCACACTGACTAACTGCAAGGAAAGGCGAGAGAGAGAGGAGAGTGAGAGAAGAGGAGAGGGAGAGGAGAGGAGAGGAGAGGAGAGGAGAGGAGAGGAAGAGGAGAGGAGAGGAGAGGAGGAAGGAGAGGAGAGGAGAGGGAGGAGAGGAGGGAGAGGAAGAGAGGAGAGGAGAGGAGAGGAGAGGAGAGGAAGAGGAGAGGAGAGGAGAGGAGAGGAGAGGAGAGGCAGAGAAACAGAGGAGAGCCAGAGAGGTTAACCAATGGGGTTTACAAATGGGACAGGTTAATGTTACTATTCTAAAACAAAGATTATATAAAAGGTACCAATTAATTAATTTAAAAATAATATTTTCTAAAACCAAGACGACAGGGATAGTGTCATATGATCAGGTTTGAAAGGTGTTGTTTTCTCATTGCTTAATAATTCATTAACAGTAGAGAGGTAGGGCAGTGTAAGTGCTTTCAGCAGAAATGTATTGTTTGCTTGAACAAAACCTCAAGTCACCATATTCTTCTGAAAGACCAATACCACTTACGGTATGTTGTTCTATCAGTAATTGGATTGTATTACTAAAGCAATTAATTAGTTGAGCTTGGACATTGTAGAAGTGCACAGATGACAATACCTTGTCCAGTCAGCATGCTTCTCCACATTAAATGGAACAACTTGGTCTCAGAGTATTTCATATTATTATGTACATCATCCAAGACACTATTTTGTGTGATATGTTACATTTCGTATGGTATGTATTAATTTGTGGATGTCCATCATGCATGTTACGTATTCCAATTTGTATGATATATTACAAATTGCCATTCGTACAATATGTTATGAATTTGCAATACATATGATATGTTATAAATTCCAATTTGTTGTTCCTAACGTTAGCTAGGTGGCTAGCATAGCTAGGGGTTAGGGTTAAGGTTATGGTTAGGAGTTAAGTTAATGGGTTAAGGATAGGATTAGGGTTAGGGGAAGGGTTAACTAACATGCTAAGTAGTTGCAAAATGATCAAAGTTTTTCATGATGAAATTTGAACACGCAAACTTTGGATTGCTAGACAGTACCCCCCCCCCCGCGCGTGCGCCACAGTTCATGACACAAACGTTTTCACAACCATCTTTTGCAGTTTTGAAGCAAATTTTATTGCAATTCTATACATTTTGCCATGTCTAATGTGTATTCATGGGATATTTGACTGACTAAAAAATTACATCATTATCTATGGGCTACAAAACAAACGACATAACAAACATTAGCTGACATGGACAGTTGATCTGGACATTTCTGACAAGTTATAAATAGCTCTCTTAGGTATGCATTGACTAACATCACAAGAGGAACTGATGATGCACTACCCCCGCGCCCCCCCTGCCGACCCCTCGCGCCCCACAGTTTGGGAACAACTGCCTTAAGTAACTGTCTGTCTTATGTAACCATACCAAACGTAACATATCATCCTAACTTGAGTGTCACGGATTTACATTTACCATGTTACGTCTAGTCTATGAGACCAGGCTGAATGGACAGGTGTCTCCCTTTGTTCACCAGTAGATGGCGACTCCAGTGCTCACAGATGATGGAGAGGCTGCTGCAGAACTTCTCTCATTGGCTACACATCTGCATTCTTTCAAAGTGTGTGTCCAGTGGAGAATTCCACCTCATTCACAATAAATGATTTTCATATCCCCAACACAAGGCCTGAGACCTTGAATATGTAAAGCCTTGGTTAACCCCAACCTTTTCATTTGAACCTATTGGACCAATTTCAATATGATCAATGACTCAAAACCAATCATTTGTTATATCAAGGTAGGATGTTTGTTTCTAGTGAAGCACATCGCTGTTGACCTTGACAGAACCCCTGGTGATGAGATTTTAGCCTCTGATGTATCAGCAGATAACATTCTACCTAATGTCCCTGTGATCTCTGTCTACTAGTTCGTAGCAATGCATTGCGTCCCTATACATTGCGGTTCTTTTCCATTAATGCATGCAGGATCTGAAAAGGTCCACTCCAGCTATGAGGGAAGAGAGTCAACAAGGTAATTTCTATTCCAGAGTACTGTCTCTGTCTCTGCAGACAGAGGGCCTGAGCTGCATGGTAATGGTGCTCATCAGGTGCTGGGGTGAAAGAGTGCCACGGGCCTGCCTGGAGTGGTGATGTTTTATACAATACAGAAGCCGTGGTGAGGAACACACACAAGGACAACAGTCACAGTATGAAGGGAAAACCTAGTCAGTTGCACAACTGAATGCATTCAACTGAAATGTGTCTTCCGCATTTAACCCAACCCCTCTGCCTTAATCAACCTCCATGTCATCAGCACCCAGGGAGCAGTTGTTGCTCAAGGGGAGAAAATGAATATTTTTCCTCCTTGCGGGCTCAGAGATTTGAACTAGCAACCTTTTGGTAACTGGCCTGATGGTCTTAACTGCTAGGCTACCTGTGACCTCTCTGCAGTACATTTGTAACATATTAATCGATAGAGTTATTACTAGAGGGGAAACGGAACAACTTGGAAGAACACTGTTTTCCTGTATATGCCTGGTAATGAAGGCTAGGCCTACTGCTATAATCCTTCTGTACTTATGAAAGCATGGTGGATGTGCTTGTGTACACTACAGTACAAGTTGCAACCCTCTGGAGTAATCAGGGCTCACAGCTAATAAACATGACTTATTCCGTTAAAATGCAGATGCATTTTATGCTGAGTCAGAGAAGTGAAGAACAGAACACTCTTTCCCTTTGAGAACATAAAATATAATGATTTAAGTTAGATCACAATATTTTGTTTTGTTTTTAATTTAGCTTTTTAATTGTAATTTTCCTGGAAAGTCTGGTCTGCCAAAGTTCAGTGTGTACTTTTCAGCAGCTTTTAATCACGACTCTAAAATGAGTGCAACAACCAATCATAAGCCTTCTCCATCTCTCTCCCAGAAAGAGTTACAGGCAGTGAGGAAGACAGACGCTGCACTTCCTCCCATTAGAGGAATTCATTTAACTGGGTTGCTGTGTAGATAGAGTAGCTTATTTATACTCTATAGACTCATCACCTTAATGGCAGTCTGAATCTGCTCCATCTGACTGAAACAAAGGGGAGAACACATGTGAAGATAGAGACGTACCTTTCAGACACATTCCATTCCTACCAGTTGTAGTGAACCAATCAGCTGTCCACAACATAGCCACCATAGCCAATCCCTGCACTGATTGTGACTCAGGTTCCAGTAAAATGCCTTCGGTAAAAGCTAGTTGTGCTCTATCCCCTCAAACTGGAAGCCAGCCATGTCTGTGGTGATAACATTGTGGTCACACTAAGTTTTTTGTTTGAATCTTTCAAATACCAAATAACATTGTTTTATATCATAAGAATGTAAATGAGATTACATTTATCTTTTTACATTTACAGTGCCTTCAGAATGTATTCACACCCCTTGACTTTTTCCACAATTGTTGTGTTACAAGGTGGGATTAAAATTGATTTAATTGTACTTTTTCCCCCAACGATCTACACAAAATACATAAAACCCTAATATATCTTGATAAGATAAGTATTCAACCCTCTAAGTCAATACGTGTTAGAATCACCTTTGGCAGCGAATACAGATGTCAGTCTTTCTGGGTAATTCTAAGAGCTTTGCACAACTGGATTGAACAATATTTGCACATTATTCTTTGTAAAAGTTTTGAAGCTCTCTCAAGTTGGTTGTTGATCATTGCTAGACAGCCATTTTCAAGTCTTGCCATTGATTTCCAAGATGATTTATGTCAAAACTGTAACTAGGCCACTCAGGAACATTCAATGTTGTCTTGGTGAGCAACTACAGTGTATATTTGACCTTGTGTTTTAGGTTATTCTCCTGCTGAAAGGTGAATTTGTCTCCCAGAGTCTTATGGAAAGTAGACTGAACCAGTTTTTCCACTAGGATTTTGCCTGTGCTAAGCACTATTCCGTTTCTTTTTATCATAAAAACTCCCTAGTCTTTGCCGATGACAAGCATACCCATAACATGATGCAGCCACCACCATGCTTGAAAATATGAAGAGTGGTACTCAGTGATGTGTTGTGTTGGATTTGCCCCAAACATAACGCTTTGTATTCAGGACATGAAGTTAATTTCTTTGCCACATTTTTAGCAGTTTTACTTTAGTGCCTTATTGCAAAAAGGATGCTATAAGGGCACAGGGCGAGACCCAGATGCAGAAACGGGAGGCAGATGGTTTGAGTCTCTGATATTTATTAGTATCCAAGGGGCAGGCAAGAGAATGGTCAAGCACAGGTGAAACAGATCAGGGTGTGACAGATGCGTGTTTTGGAATATTTGTATTCTGTACAGGCTTCCTTCTTTTCAAATTAAATTGTATTAGTCACATGCGCCGAATACAACAGGTGTAGACATTACAGTGAAATGCTTACTTACGAGCCCCTAACCAACAATGCAGTTTAAAAAATACGGATAAGAATAAGAAATAAAAGTAACAAGTAATTAAAGAGCAGCAGTAAAATAACAATAGCGAGACTATATACAGGGGGGTACCGGTACAGAGTCAATGTGCGGGGGCACCGGTTAGTTGAGGTAATATGTACATGTAGGTAGAGTTATTAAAGTGACTATGCATAGATGATAACAACAGAGAGTAGCAGTGGTGTAAAAGAGGGGGAGGGGGGTAAATGCAAATAGTCTGGGTAGCCATTTGATTAGATGTTCAGGAGTCTTATGGCTTGGGGGTAGAAGCTGTTTAGAATACTCTTGGACCTAGACTTGMCGTTCCGGTACCGCTTGCCGTGCGGTGGCAGAGAGAACAGTCTATGACTAGAGTGGCTGGAGTCTTTGAAAATMTTTAGGGCCTTCCTCTGACACCGCCTGGTATAGAGGTCCTGGATGGCAGGAAGCTTGGCCCCTGTGATGCACTGGGCCGTGATGTATTACCCTCTGTAGTGCCTTGTGGTCGGAGGCCAAGCAGTTGCCATACCTGGCAGTGATGCAACCAGTCAGGATCATCTCAATGGTCCAGCTGTACAACCTTTTGAGGATCTGAGGAGCCATGCCAAATCTTTTCAGTCTCCTGAGGGGGAATAGGTTTTGTCGTGCCCTCTTCACGACTGTCTTGGACCATGTTATTTTGTTGGTGATGTGGACACCAACGAACTTGAAGCTTTCAACCTGCTCCACTGCAGCCCCGTCGATGAGAATGGGGGCGTGCTCGGTCCTCTTTTTCCTGTAGTCAACAATCATCTCCTTTGTCTTGATCACGTTGAGGGAGAGGTTGTTGTCCTGGCACCACACAGCTAGGTCTCTGACCTCCTCCCAAAAGGCTGTCATGTCGTGGTCGGTGATCAGGCCTACCACTGTTGTGTCATTGGCAAATTTAATGATGGTGTTGGAGTCGTGCTTGGCCGTGCAGTCATGAGTGAACAGGGAGTACAGGAGGGGACTGAGCACGCACCCCTGAGGGGCCCCTGTGTTGAGGATCAGCATGGCGGATGTGTTGTTACCTACCCTTACCACCTGGGGGTGGCCCGTCAGGAAGTCCAGGATCCAGTTGCAGAGGGAGGTGTTTAGTCCCAGGGAACTTAGCTTATTGATGAGCTTTGAGGGCGCAATGGTCATGAACGCTGAGCTGTAGTCAATGAATAGCATTCTCACATAAGTGTTCCTTTTGTCCAGGTGGGAAAGGGCAGTGTGGAGCGCAATAGAGATTTCATCATCTGTGGATCTATTGGGGCGGTATGCAAATTGGAGTGGGTCTAGGGTTTCTGGAATAATGGTGTTGATGTGAGCCATGACCAGCCTTTCAAAGAAATTCATGGCTACAGACGTGAGTGCTATGGGTCAGTAGTCATTTAGGCAGGTTACCTTAGTGTTCTTGGGCACATTCACTATGGTTGTCTACTTAAAACATGTTGGMATTACAGACTCGGACAGGGAGAGGTTGAAAATGTCAGTGAAGACACTTGCCAGTTGGTCWGTGCATGCTCACAGTACACGTCCTGGTAATCCGTCTGTCCCCGCGGCCTTGTGAATGTTGACCTGCTTAAAGGTCTTACTCACATCGGCTACGGAGAGCGTGATCACACAGTCGTCCGGAACAGCTGATGCTCTCATGCATGCCTCAGTGCTGCTTGCCTCGAAGCGAGTATATAAGTGGTTTAGCTCGTCTGGTAGGCTCGTGTCACTGGGCAGCTCGCGGCTGTGCTTCCCTTTGTAGTCTGTAATAGTTTGCAAGTCCTGCCACATAAGACGAGCGTCGAAGCCGGTGTAGTATGATTCAATCTTAGCCCTGTATTGACGCTTTGCCTGTTTGATGGTTCGTTGCAGGGTATAGCAGGATTTCTTGTAAGCTTCCGGGTTAGAGTCCCGCACCTTGAAGCGGCAGCTCTACCCTTTAGCTCAGTGCGAATGTTGCCTGTAATCCATGGCTTCTGGTTGGGGTATGTACGTACAGTCGCTGTGGGGACAACGTCCTCGATGCACTTATTGATAAAGCCAGTGACTGATGTGGTGTACTCCTCAATGCCATCGGAAGAATCCCGGAACATGTTCCAGTCTGTGATAGCAAAACAGTCCTGTAGTTTAGCATCTGCTTCATCTGACCACTTTTTTATAGACCAGGTCACTGGTGCTTCCTTCTTTAATTTTTGCTTGTAAGCAGGAATCAGGAGGATAGAGTTGTGGTTGGATTTACCAAATTGAGGGCAAGGGAAAGCTTTGTACGCGTCTCTGTGTGTGGAGTACAGGTGATCTAGAATTTWGTTGTATGTGTGAGGTACAGAGATGAGGTGGTCACGGCCGGCTGTGACAGAACCTGGACTCAAACCCAGAATCTCTATTGGCACAGCTAGCACTGTGATGAAGTGCCTTAGACCACCGCGCCACTCAGGAGGCCACACATGAGCTAAGAGTTGACCWCACACATGAGTTAAGAGTTGGCCTCACACATGAACTAAGAGCTGGCCTCACAGACAGTAAGAAGAGTTCAATTATTGTATTTAATCCTCAGGCTGAGTGTGTGACATGAAAAGATTCCCCAACAAACATGACAGCAGGTGTCACGTTCTGACCTTAGTTCCTTTGTTATGTCTTTATTTTAGTTTGGTCAGGGCGTGAGTTGGGGTGGGCATTCTATGTTGTTTTTGCTATGTTTTTGTTCTATTGTTCTATTTCTATGTGTTTGGCCTAGTATGGTTCTCAATCAGAGGCAGGTGTCAGTCGTTGTCTCTGATTGGGAGCCATATTTAGGTAGCCTGTTTTTCATTGTGTTTTGGTGGGTGATTATATTTTCTGTTCTGTGTTTTGCTTTACCGTACAGGACTGTTTGTTTGTCATTTTATTGTTTTTGTTCAGTGTTCATTATTCTTATTCAATCAATATGGACACTTACCACGCTGCGCATTGGTCCTCCTCTTCTTCCAACCACGACAAGCGTTACAGCAGGGGTCAAATGAATGGCCAGTAACAGATCAGAGGTTGAGGGGTTAGGATCTTAGCAAGTACCACAGCATGGCCCTTCATCTGCAATTATGCAATTATTGTTGGAAGTAAGCCATTGTCATGAGCATCAAGGATAAGGCAAGCATGCCACACAGGCCAGAGCAGTGAATAATATCCCACTCTTATCAGTCACTCTTAAGCTGTCAATGAGTAGGCCATTTAGATATCCATTACATGACATGTGATATGTATCTCCTATTAGTAATGGCTATCTAGATGGAATTCTCATTGGCTTAGAAATGTAACAGATACATTACGTTCCCTTCTCCCTACCATTGACCCTTTATTGACCCCTCAAGAGTGATTGATAAGGTTGGTATATTATTCATTGCTCTTGCACGTGTTGCATGTTTACCTTATCCTTCAAACCAGGGCTATAGCTCCATCTATTGATTGCTGTCAAGGATGTGCGCTGTTCTCTCTGTTGTCATCAATACCATAATCGTTACCAATGCAGGAGGTCTATAAGCCCAGAGTCTCAGTCAGTCCCTGTTGTGTAGAGGTCTGTGCGGGACTGATTTCTTCATCTCGCTCCCGCCCACACCCGCTGGCTTTCTGTGCGACTCCCACCCCCTAAACGCAAGAACTGGTCCCCAACCCAAACGCAGACCCGCAATGTTAWTTTAGGCGTATGTCACGTAGCTCACTTGCCAGCCATGGTCCCAAGAAATATTGCGCCCTATAGGCAATATCATTAATGTGCAACAAATAAAAACTAACAAGTAGGTTAAGTTACCAGAGATTCTCAAGTGGKCCATTGTATTCGGCTAATCAAGTGGCCCATTATATTTGGTTATCTGTTTTACATGGCTAAATCAACCAATATGCTAGACGTATTTTGAAGAGTGCAGAGTTGCACTTTCTTTTTAGCTATTTTTATAGCCTAGGTTTTAGGAGTGGGCGATTGTCAGACGGAGAAAATATGGGTGAGCAATATGTATTTCTTGCCAATGTAGTAAACTATAGCCTAATCATATTTAGGAAGTACATTTCCTTGGGAAGATAAGTCAAAAGTTTACATACACTTAGGTTGGAGTCTGTTTGGCCATAATGACCAGCTTCGTGTTTGGAGGAAAAAGGGGGAGGCTGGCAAGCCGAAGAACACCATCCCAACCGGGAAGCATGGTGGTGGCAGCATCATTTTGTGGGGGTGCTTTGCTGCAGGAGGGACTGGTGCACTTCACAAAATAGATGGCATCATGAGGAAGGGAATTGATGTGGATATATTGAAGCAACATCTCAAGACATCAGTCAGGAAGTTAAAGCTTGGTCGCAAATGGGTCTTCCAAATGGACAATGACCCCAAGCATACTTCCAAAGTTGTGGCAAAATGGCTTAAGGACAACAAAGTCAAGGTATTGGAGTGGCCATCACAAAGCCCTGACCTCAATCCTATAGAAAATGTGTGGGCAGAACTGAAAAAGTGTGTGCAAGCAAGGAGGCCTACAAACCTGACTCAGTTACACCAGCTCTGTCAGGAGGAATGGGCCAAAATTCACCCAACTTATTGTGGGAAGCTTGTGGAAGGTTACCCGAAACGTTTGACCTAAGTTAAACAATTTAAAGGCAATGCTACTGAATACTAATTGAGTGTATGTAAACTTCTGACCCACTGGGAATGTGATGAAAGAAATAAAAGCTGAAATAAATAATTCTCTCTACTATTATTCTGCCATTTCACATTCTTAAAATAAGATCCTACCTGACCTAAAACAGGGAATTTTTACTGGGATTAAATGTCAGGAATTGTGAAAAACTGAGTTTAAATGTATTTGGCTAAGGTGTATGTAAACTTCCGACTTCAACTGTTTATGATATAGCCTACCTTTTAGGAGCGGGACGATTTTCAGTCAGAGACAAATAAATGGGTAATCAATATTTATTGAAAATAAAAAGGCGCAAAGCTCACTATAGTGGTCATTGCGCGTCCTGCGACTTCTCCTTTCTAATGATCACAATTTTGGATTGCACCTCGGCTCACGTCGGTTGAGCGCCCTGCACTTCTTTCCATTATCAACATTTAAGACACTGTAGTAAACTAGTCTAATCATATTTAAGTTAATTTCCTTGGAAAGGTAACTGCCACGTGATTCTCCGCCCATGCATAGGCAGCCTACTCTATTTCAATGAAACCACACATATAGGCTACTACGCGCGCTTGATCTCGCACGCCCAACTAGGAGAGGTAGAGACGACGTTGAGAGGAGAGGTAGAGACGACGTTGAGGGGAGAGGTAGAGACGACGTTGAGAGGAGAGGTAGGCTATTGAAGTTGAAGCAGAGAATTCTGAGTGTGTGAATAATTGCGACAAAGGTGTGCTTTTAATACAATACATAGGCGTAGGCTAACGGATACAAATCAGGAAGACAACCGTTTACAAATAAACTGCAGGACAACAAAATATATTGTCATTCCAAAGTCGTCGGTCTGACCGCCCTCTCCCACCCGCAGCATTAAAAAGACCGACGCTATAATGATCTCTGTCAGGACCCGCAGCCCACTACTGCTGTTTTTTACCATGTGCTGCTATGCTTTCTCCACCCACCCTGCACTGAAGAGCTCGCCCCACATTTGTACTGCATTTCTTTCTTTCTATGGCGAATAAACATGCTCTACCAAATGTTCTTTAGGCTGCACGATTTCTCCTGCACCCTCTCCCCCCCCCCTCTCCATCTCTCTCATTTATAATAGTGTTTGTACTGTCTATACTATCTCAAGCAGAGCTCTAGAGTTGAGCTCCACTCTGATTGGCTCAGTCACTCTCCTGTTGAGAAGGCCTTGGATTTCAACATGTGAGGCATCATTCTAGCTAGCACCACAGCAAAATGGCCTAATCACATTCATTCACAAATCATCTCAGAGCAAGAGTCCTGATCTAGGATCAGGTCCCCCCTGCCCATATAATCTTATTCATTATGATTAAAATACAAAACTGGTCCTGGATCAGCACTCCTACTCTGAGAAGCTTTGTGTATGGGCCCAGTTCCCTAGGGATTAATTGATGATGATCTAGCTATTCCATCCATATGATGGTGTTGATGATGATGGATTAATTAATAACCCTTTCATGCCCGGGGTGGAGCCAATATCAACAGGTGGGAAAGAAGGACAAAAAATAAAGCACAATTTAACAAAAATCGTATTTCCTTATAAACATTTTATTCAGTGCATTTTCGTTAGAACAACAAATAACCTACTGCAAGAAGGTACCAGATTAAAAGTGTATCTGTGCTCTGTGGATCATTCACTTGTAGTCTGGTATAGACTGGAGCACAGGGTCCAAAACAGGTAGATAATAAGCAAAGTAGACCTACAGTACATCATGCTGCTATTTCCCAGAGGTCCACAGTCTCCCATGCAATAATAGTGTCAATCAATCAATCAATCAAAATGATAGACATAAGCATCTATTCGGCTCCAGGGGGGGGAAACAATGCAGGAGAATACAAACAATCATTTAATCTGTAAGAGCCCTCAATTTCACTAATAATCCCCATTTGATGGTAAAATAAAAAATCAAGGATTATGTTATTATCCTTTCACACACACACGCAAACAAATGACTGAATACATCTAAATACCATACGAAATGTTGTTTATAGTTTGTCAAAGGAGACTACTAATGACACAATACTGTAAAAGGGTTGACATAAGTTTTTAAACAACTACTCTGTTTCTCTATTTTATTATTAAAACAAGTTGCTGTAGACCACACAATTGTCCGTGTCCGATTACCCGTCACCTCCTTGTGTTGTAACTAGTAGACTGATTGGGTAGGCGAAAATAGAATGTTTCATAGTATGACACATATTGAAAATGGAGTATGCTTTAAATGCCAGGATGTCATGCTATTGAGGAAGAGATTTGTCTTAGACTCACGTGTGTTTGACAACATATCAGCTGATAATCAAAAAAGGGGGATGGGTTGTACCAAAATGAATGAATGTCGGAAAACAACGCAATTGTGCATTAGATGATGCATTCTCAGTATGGGTGAGCCTAGTATGTTGATATTTGTTGCTTACTGCATAAATGTTTACTAAACAGTACGTTCTAAATAGTATGTAGTACAATTAGTACACACTACACAGTGTGTAGTTCTAGTAGTAGGTAAGACAGATTGAGGACATGGCCTATGCTTGTGATTCGATTTATTTATTTKTTCCTTTCTTTCTTTCTTTGCCTTGAGTAAAACTAGAGAAATACGCTTGACTCTTTGGTACACAGGAACAAATGATCGCAATCAGTATAGCTGGCAAGCAATTTCTATGGTAGACGAGGCAGAAGGCTTGCAGATATGTACACCTTGGACTCAAACACACAAAAAAGCTTTTTTTAGGAGGCATGAAAGCAACAGTTGATGGACCACATAAATACTGACCAGTAACTCTCCCTCTCAAGACCTTCAGAGAGATATACATTGGTAATACACTACATATGCTCAAGAATACAAGGAAGAATATAAATTCCAGACCAGCAAAATGGCTTTTCGTATCGAAGTTCATAGCAAAGTTGACCCGCAGAAGCTCGCTCATGATTTATTTAATTGATGATGTCATAGTCTGTCACAGTGGTTTCAGTACACACTAAGCTAAGCTAATTTGCTTCCTCGCCACCTGTTCAGTTTGATGAGGATCAGTTGAGTCTGCTTACAGTGAGAACCGCCCTCTACCTGACGCTGACCACCCCAGCTATGTGGACTGCTCGTTCTGGCTCAGTGTCTTCCCTCCTCCGTTCAGCAGGGCTGATGCACTACGGCTCTTAGTGGGAGTACCGCTGCCGGAGCGGGAGAACTCGGTCAGATCATGGAGTGAGGGTTCCCTGTACATGGCAACTGGAAGACAAAGAAGCAGATAGGGTATCAAGTTTGGTAAAGATCAACTCTGGTTATCTGTATTGTGCAGAGCCTTTGACAAACATGATATTCTTCTGTAAAATGCAACGATATACTAAGGGGAGTCTTTCTAACAAGGCCCTTAACTCCAACAGTTACCCCAACAACCTTCAACACACACACACACACACACACACACACACACACACACACACACACACACACACACACACACACACACACACACACACACACACACACACACACACACACACAGTGTAAGACCCACTCACAGCCTCTCAGAGTAAAGGCGTCAGCATGCTTCCATTCCACTCCCTTAAAAGACATTAGCTTGAAAAATAAGAAAAAAAGTGGCAATAGTACTGTTTGAGTCATGCCTGCTCCCGCTCCTCCTCCAGCATTACGCACTTAAGCCACCATCAGTACGCACACCTGCCTTCCCCCCGTCATGCGCATCAGTGATCATTGAACTCACGTGGACTCAATTACTTGTGTCATTACCTTCCCTATATCTGTCTGTTCCCAAGCTCTGTTCCCGGCTTCGGGATTAATTGTCTCATGTCCGTGTTACCCGTGTTCCGGCGCTGTTCCTGTCTTGTTTCCTTGTCTGTTCCCGAATAAATGTCTGACTCCCCGTAGCTGCTTCTCCTGTCCGGCATCGGCCCTTACAGTTTGTCCATTTTGAGACGCCATAGCCAGTATACACTTCCTCAAAATAGTCTGAATTAAGATAACTCAAGAAATGTAAATTGCTGTCATTAATTTTGATGTTTTTCCCGAGGAGATCTTAGTCGTGCAATTTTACATCTAAGATTTTTGCTGCAGTATTTCTCAATGAAAAATGTGCATGAAAAAATTCTTTGTCTCTTGTTGAATGACAACAGACTTTATTGAAGAATCCCTACTGTTGACCAATCACCAACGAAGGTGCGTAGACTTCAGCTACCGACTTCGGCTTGTCTCCAGAAAAATGTTTGTGTGCTGAACAGCCCCCCAAAAAGTCCAAAACAAACAAAAACATCACAAAATATCATCATAATATATGCACAAACCCTTCCAAACTGTTTCGGCTGGGAAGCATGTGGACGCCTTAGAGCGGAGATGGGCAACTCCTCGAGGGCCTGATTGGTGTCACACTTTTTCTCCATCCCTAGCAAACAGCTGATTAATCAAATGTCATTCTAAACTGAAGATCATGATTAAGTGATTATTGGAGTCAGGTGTGTTAGCTGGGGCTGGGGCAAAGCTGTGACACCAATCAGGCCCTCGAGGACTGGAATTGCCCACCCCTGCCTTAGAGTAAGACCCACTCACCTTTCAGTGGCTTGGGGATGAAGTGGCCTGATGGTTTATTCTTCTTCACATGGTTCCCTTTCATGATGACTCCCTCTTTATTGAGGCCAAGAAACCAGGCCCTGCCCGACTGCTGCTGTCTGTAGAGCATGGAGGAGTAGGTCACGTAGTAGTTCTCAAACACTGACTCCTTGAACTTACACTCCGGGGTGAAGTGTTCCTAAAGAGGGAGACAGAGAGGCGATAAAGACAGGAGTGTGAATTTGAGAGAAATAAAGAGATAAAAAACAGAAAGGGAGAGAAAGAAAGAAAGCTTCACTTAGTTTCAGCCATTTTACTCTCACCCAGGCTATCCATTCATAGCAAATATCCAAAGGGAAGTGAATGAGGACAGAAGGGATGGACTAACTACCTGGCATGAAGCACTACCAGAATCTGTCCAGAGCAGTACAGAAGGCTGAACTAAACGTTGGGACCAATTCCATTTCTATGGTTGGGAACCTTTTACGTGCACAGCTTACAAATCAGCATAGGCCTGCCCCAAAGTGCCCAGCTGCTAAACAGCATAGGCCTGCCCCAAAGTGTCCAGCTGCTAAAGAGCATAGGCCTGCTCCAAAGTGTCCAGCTGCTAATCAGCATAGGCCTGCTCCAAAGTGTCCAGCTGCTAAACAGCATAGGCCTGCTCCAAAGTGTCCAGCTGCTAATCAGCATAGGCTGCTCCAAGTGTCCAGCTGCTAAAGCAGCATAGCGCTGCTCCAAAGTGTCAGCTGCTAATCAGCATAGGCCTGCTCCAAAGTGTCCACTGCTAATCAGCATAGGCCTGCTCCAAAGTGTCCAGCTGCTAATCAGCATAGGCCTGCTCAAAGTGTCCAGCTGCTAATCAGCATAGGCCGGCTCCAAAGTGTCCAGCTGCTAATAGCATAGGCCTGCCCCAAAGGTCCGGCTGCTAATCAGCATAGGCCTGCCCCAAATGTTCCAGCTGCTAACTGCCAGATAGGGCCTGCTCAAAGGTGTCCAGCTGCTATCAGCATAGGCCTGCTCAAAGTGTCAGCTGCTAATCAGCATAGGCCTGCTCCAAAGGTGTCAGCTGCTAATCAGCATAGGCCTGCTCCAAGTGTCCAGCTGCTAATCAGCATAGGCCTGCTCCAAAGTGTCCAGCTGCTAAATCAGCATAGGCCTGCTCCAAAGTGTCCAGCTGCTAATCAGCATAGGCCTGCTCCAAAGTGTCCAGCTGCCTAATAAGCATAGGCCTGCCCCAAAGTGTCCAGCTGCTAATCAGCATAGGCCTGCCCAAAGTGTCCAGCTGCTAATCAGCATAGGCCTGGCTCCAAAGTGTCCAGCTTGGCTACACAGCATAGGCCTGCTCCAAGTGTCCAGCTGCTCATGCAGCATAGGCCTGCCCCAAAGTGTCCAGCTGCTAATCAGCATAGGCCTGCTCCAAAGTGTCCAGCTGCTAATCTACAGTAAGAGATCCCTTTACAACTGGTCGCTTTCAGAATTGAGTTGTGAAAACCTCCGTTGACTGATGAGCTGAATTAAACTCGCTTGCTATACTGTGTGAACAGGCCTATGATGGGAATGTCAGACTATAGGAGCCACCATGAGCCATCCATCACTCTAACAGCTCAGATTGTTGTGGTGAGCTGATTACTTTTCACCTGCACAGTTTGAAAACACAGACTCATTCAATTGCCAGACAAAGGTCAAAGGTCAATACTTTAATTGGAAAAGATCGATACAAAACCTCATTCTGCAAGAGACACCAATGTCTATGGTGATAATACACACACCCACATCCAATCACACACACACACACACACACACACACACACACACACACACACACACACACACACACACACACACACACACACACACACACACCCACACACACACTCACATCCAATCATACACACACACACACATGCACACAGGCTAGGCTTTAGGCAACTTGTCTAACATTTAGCCCAAGCTGTATTTTTCCATCCAGATTTCTAAATGACCTCACCAGAGCTGAAACAATCCCAACTTCAGAGAGCATTTCCATGCTCATGTGTCTCCATGGTAACTTCCAACTCCCCAGAATACAAACCAGCCCTCTCGTAAAGATGGCCCCCAGGTTACCAGTGGGGACATAAACAGAGGGACAAGATCGCTATTACAAGTTAAATACACAATGTGGTGGCCACTGCCACACTCACAACAGCAACTCCTGCACAACTACTGACCTTAGTCATCACACCAGTCACTTTGGTTTTCACACCAACAATTGATGCTTAAATATAATTAACATGGCAGTTAAGGTGACCTTCAACGTAATCAATTAGCTCAGTAACACAGGTAGTAGTATACTTAAGCAAAAACGCCACTCAGGGGTTTGTGGTATATGGCCAATATACCACGGCTAAGGGCTGTTCTTAGGCAAGACACAACGCTGTATATTGCCCCAATACCACAAACTCCCGAGGTGCCTTATTGCTACTATAAACTGGTTACCAATTATAGCAGTAAAAATAAATGTTTTGTCATAGCGTGGTATATTATCTGATATACCACAGCTGTCAGCCAATCAGCATTCAGGGCTCGAACCACCATGTTTATAATGTGATATACACCCTGCCACATGGAAGCCTAACTTGGGAAGTGTGTAGGAGACCCAAAGGAGTCAGCAGGTAGCCTATCAGTTAAGAGTGTTTGGCCAGTAAGCGAAAGGTTGCTGGTTTGAATCCCCGAGCCGACTAGGTGAATAATCTGTCGATGTGCCCTTGAGCAAGGCACTTAACCCTGGATAAGAGTGTCTGCTAAATGACTCAAATGTAAAGTGAGACTCACCGAAGTGTAGAGGAAGCCGTCGTTGTTCATGGCTAGGTAGAGCTTGGTCTGAACCCCCTGGATGGCCACCACTCGCAGCCCAACAGGAATGAGGTTGAACACAGCTGCAATGTGGAATACAAAAGAGAGAGTAGGTAGTACACTTTTAGAAAACAGGGTTCTTCTGTTGTCCCTATAGGAGAAACATTTTTGGTTCCATGTAGAACTCTTTTGGATTCCATGAAGAACCCTCTGTGTAAAGGGTTCTACCTGGAACCAAAAGAGTTCTACCTAAAACCAAAAAGGGTTATTCAAAGGGTTCTCCAATAGGGACAGCCGAAGAACCCTTTTAGGTTCTAGATAGCACCTTTTTTTTATGCGTGTAGACAGTATAAGAGAAACATTCTACTGGAGATGTAATAGCGAACATAGAGCTACAGAAAACATTGAGCAAAAGAGGTGAAGTTGACTATTCTCTCTTCTTGAATTCTATATCACAATAATCTGAAATCTGAACGAATTCAAGGCAAAAACACAGTCAAAAACACATAGTCCTACCATAGCTGTTGTCCTCGTCCTTGGTTCCATCGATGGTTCCATCAGCCTGCATCTGAAGGCAGAAGCCTGTGCGGCTGTACAGCCTCGTCACTATCCCCTTGAGCTGGGGCTCTGTGGAGACAACAGGGAAGAATGTGAGAACAGGAGGAGAGGGAAGAGAGAAGAAGAGAGGAGATATTGGACATATACCAAGTCTATAGTCCAATTATACTAGCTAGTTTTCTACTGCTTCACACACAGTCAGTAGTAAACTACCCGAGGAACCTCAGGCATCCCATAGACATCACACTGTGGCACAAACCCAAAACAGTGTGATGGGTACCTGGGATAGTGGTGGCTGGCCATGCAATATCAAGCTCATTCATAGTTTCAAAAACAGGTGATCTAGCTGTCTGGATACTGTACATTGACACTGTACTTTGAATGTCATTCTTGTTAAGATGATAATATCATGCACAACAGAAGCATGTCAGTGTGAATATGTTGTGCACTTTTCCGATGATGACAGTGTCCTAAGTGTTAGAGTGAGGTAATTAATTGATGAGTGCGTGGACTTGCAGGATCACGACAGTTTGATGGATAGATAGTCAAATAATGTATTTCTTATACTATACCATCACATTTTGGACAGAGGTGCCATTACTCTGAGGCCTTCAAATTTAAAATGGGAGAGGATGGAAGTGTTCGTGGTGTTCGAATTGTTGGTGGTGATGATGATTATGARGATGACAGTTATTGTGTTATGTCGAGAAATCACACTCAAGAGCACACCTGGTCGACTTATTCTCTTCCGTTTCTTAGAGCCAAAGAGTTTGACGCGTGAGAACACGTTCAGCTTGCTCGGTTTCTCACAGGGTCCCCTGTCCCCTGCTTTGCAAATATTCGGACTGCTTGCGCAGCGGCAGGCATTCGCCTTCTCCCGCTCCCGCTCCCTCTTTTGCCGAATGAGGGAGCTGGCGATCGCAGCGGCCATAGCCAGTTTGGCGGTTTAGTGATGGAAAAACGTCCCAGAAGAAAATTCTATATTCACCACTCACCAAATAATGAATATTATCCAATGAAATCTAAGCAGTATTGTTTTTATGTAAACAAAATATTCCATTATATCCTTAAAGTGCGTAACAAAGTCATTATAGTTTTATTGTCACAGCTGGAAAAAAAAAAGATTCTGGATATTCCGAGCAGACAAACCTCTCACTGACACACACTGGTTTAATCAACGTTGTTTCCACGGCAATTCAATGCCAATTCAATGCAATTGCGTTGAACCAACATGGAATAGACGTTGAATTGACGTCTGTGCCCAATGGGCTCGTGCGCCTTCAGCTGTGAATCAACAGCTAGTCTCTCCAATTTATACATTCGATTTGTTGTTGATCACTGCAGCTTCTCATGCGTGCACACCCGCTGTGATGCATCCATCCACCCTTCGTGAGAAAAATGCAGTCCTCAAAATGCTTTTCAATCAATGAAACAACTCTTGTCATAGTTGTGTGTGCCATTAATGCAGCAACCGCAAGCAATCCTCTCCTCAGCTTTGGAGCCAATGCCACATAACCTACAGTATGACTTACAGTAAAGGCTGTTGGCGCCACGTGGTATAACACTCATATATGTTAGGCTATGGCGAGAGAGAGGGAGAGAGAGAGGGAGCGAGAGGGGGAGCGAGAGGGGGAGGTCTTGCCTCATTTTGGTGCAGAGATTCCGCTACTATTCCTTCCACCTCTCCATCTCTGCGATATGAATTGCGGCATAGGAGTCTGAACAAAATACATTAGGAGAAACTGCGGGCGCTTTTTGCAGGCATCTTCGTAACTGAATATCGGCATGTGACAGGCAAGGCATGAGACGCTGATGCAAAACACAGAAAGAAAACGTCGCATCATATAAATCCAGGGAGAACAGAAGATCACTGATAGCACCCTATGGTCTCATGGCAAAATAATCAGGGGAGGGAGGTGTTCCTAGATTAGTGCTTTCTGCTAAAAACGAACTTGTTTTCCGGCAGATTAAGCTCATTCAGCTCCCCTGTCGCCTCTCCAATAGGGCTGCGGCCATGTGAAGTGAATCTYCATAATAGCCTATACTTTCGAGAGGCTTAAATTGGTGCTTTCCGAAGCGCTGACAACATAAGCTCGGACTCATGAAAGACGTTGGGGGGGGTCTTCATCTTGGGGTAACATCTGTCTGTTGCCTCTGTTGAGTCAGGTAACAACCACATCTGTCATCAGATTGAAATGCATTGAAGTTTTGTTGTGGTGTCGGATTTGGCGGCATTTAGGCCTATCCTACATTGAATTAACCTTTCATCCAATATAATAAAATAAGAAGAGTACAAATAAAACGGCAATAACAACAACAACGTCAACGACATCAACAATAACAAAAAGTTGATTTGAGTATGATTTGCCCTAAAAAAATTATGAAAGTTGATAGGGGATCAATGAGTGACGACTCCTAGTTTTATTTTGATTAATAATTAAAGCATAAGCAATACTATTTGTGATTGAAACTGAATGTGAAATAAACATTTACCCATAGATTATTATAACTTTCCCCTATTATAACCGTTTTAGTATTTGGCGATATAATTCCATAAAATTATAGGTCTAGGTTGCTTCATTCGTGCTATAAATCTCGTTGTTTTGATTATCAGTTTCCTTTCCTTTGGTGTTCAATTCCCCTCTCTCTTTGGACCTTTGCTGAAGATATTGGCCAGATAATGTCTTCAATTGCGCCACCTGCATTTCATAAAAGAATCACTCACACATTACTAAACATTCTTGCAATCTCTTGTCAACAGTTAAAATAACAACCGCACAAACAACAACTAAACTTTGAACAGATCCATTTTGTTTACATTAAATATCGCAGGAAAGCAAACAAATGTATCACTTATAACGTCAGCACCTTGGACAGGGAGCGTCACTTAATTCAGCACCTTGGACAGGGAGCGTCACTTATAACTTCAGCACCTTGGACAGCGCAAAAGTACACTTCTATTTCTGTGAAACACCTATTCAATTATATTCGACAGGGAATGTCACTACATCAGCTCTTTGGACCGTAACCGTTAAGATCAGCACCGGGTTGGGGGGACTACTTCAATCCATGCTTACAGGAGCATTAGGCGAGGGCATCAGTAGGCTTGGCCTAATATTTGATTGAATTGACCTGGGCCTCCTTCCAAAACAAAACGCCTTTTTATGTATTTTATTTTAAAAACATAAAGATTAGTCTATCTTTTAATAATAAAATGTATTTAAATGAGCGCACCTGATGTTGATCTCCGGAGAGGGAAAGTCATGCTTCGCGGAGCCAAGGAGGAGCTCTGTGTTAATGTTTTAGCTCTTCCCGATATGCACAGTGAAAGGGGAGAGGACTTTTCGAAGTTTAAACGGAGAATTCTCAAAGGCATTCCATCCATTAAATCCGTGCACGTGGTTGTGATAGGAGATCATTATAACGCATTAGTGGAAGGCCATTATGTCTTCAGGAATGCTCATTAATGATTTATCCCAAGGCATCGCTGATCGGCCAAAAACGTCCATTACTGGGCCACTGTAGCCTACGCTGGTGTGTGGGAAGATAAGGGAACCCCTTTACAAACATCAAATAGCCTATAATGGCTTAGAAGTCTATCCATTGTTATGGCAAATGTTCATTTTATTCACCCTGGCGTTAAAAATACTGTAAATGGCGAATGTTATGGACTGTGACATTGATGTCTTCATGGCTGAATTGATAAACATCCAATAGACCGCAGGTCTCCATTACATACAATTCTCCTACAACATTAGTAAAACAGGCAAGGAAAGAAAACGGAAGCAAAGCAATCCCCCACCCTTAAAGATTTGATCAGCAGCTAATAAGATACTGAAGTAATAAAGAAGAGTGTTCCTAAGCCTACTTCGCTGGACGATTATATTAGCATCCATCCTGTTACGACCCCAAATAATCTGTTTATACATGAAGATGGTCGTCATCATGGTGAATCATAACGGTTTTGCATTAGAGAAATTATCAAAATAAAATTAGCTTTTCAAYAATTAGATTAAAATCAGTCCTAATTAGTCCAGGGAAAAGGCTATTTAATATATAAACGACAATCTATATGAAGCAGGCATATTATGACCCTGTATATTATTAGGTAACGTTCTAAAGACTAACTGACCAATCTTACAAACATAATCATCTCCAGTCATTGGGAAAAGCTTCAAGGTAGAAACAATAGTCAGCTTCCAGAAACAATTTCCCATAATCTCATCTCAGGGCAAGGGCATTATTTTCCAATCCAATTCCAAWCCTTTAGTCTACATATTGTATTTGCAAGGTAGGCTATATCAGGGACACCAGCATCAAAGGGAGAGCTATGTTATCTGCAGCATGAGCYTCACAAACTGATGGTAACTTCTCTCTGTTGAGTTGTCACTCTTTATACTTGAATACTCTCCAGTAGATGGAGCCAAATGAAAGTTAAATAGGAGTGACCTCTACCTCTCCCTCATAAAGTACTGATCAAGGATCAGTTTTGCCTTTTTGATTAAGATTATATGGACAGGGGGAATCTGATCCTAGAAGCACCCCGACTCTGAGACGCTTTATGAATACAGACCCAGAGCTCTGAGACACTTTATGAATACGGGCCCAGCGCTCTGAGACACTTTATGAATACAGACCCAGAGCTCTGAGTCACTTTATGAATACAGGCCCAGAGCTCTGAGACACTTTATGAATACGGGCCCAGAGTTCTGAGACGCTTTATGAATACAGACCCAGAGCTCTGAGTCACTTTATGAATACGGGCCCAGAGCTCTGAGACACTTTATGAATACAGACCCAGAGCTCTGAGACACTTTATGAATACGGGCCCAGAGCTCTGAGACGCTTTATGAATACGGGCCCAGAGCTCTGAGACGCTTTATGAATACGGGCCCAGAGCTCTGAGTCACTTTATGAATACGGGCCCAGAGCTCTGAGTCACTTTATGAATACGGGCCCAGAGTTCTGAGACGCTTTATGAATACGGGCCCAGAGCTCTGAGAAGCTTTATGAATACAGGCTTAGAGCTCTGCACACGTTCATATAATGTGTTACAAGACATCATCACTTAGTACTTCTCCCATGAAGGTAAAAATAATTGAAGGTTTACTGTGCTGCATCCAGCACCATTGAGACACGGATATGCAGAAGAGAGACACCAACTCAGTTGTGAAATCCAAGGTGATTGTTGTGAAGCACTTGAGGGCAGGGCAGAAGGAATCAGAATCTAATCTGTTCTGGATGTTGGCAGTTTGTTGTGTCTAGCAAGGGTCATCATCACATCAATAAAATCATCATCATCATCATCATCATCAGAAGCATATATTTTTTTTGTGTGGAGTGCAGAATATGAATGCAGTTGTGGTAGAATCTTTGTGTTTGCAACATTCAGAATCAGATCCATTTCTGAAAGAGTCGATCAAATACTGTACATGGCAATACTTCTTTTTACAGCCCATTCAGCTATATTGCACAAGCGCACACATGCATGTAAGAGTAATAAAACTGAGTAATGTACTCTGTATACTGCAGTAATGGGTGGGTGGGTMGGTGGGGGGGCATGCAGGCTGGGGGTAGGGGATTCCACTGCTGTGAAAGGGGACATAATAATCCTGGTGAATGACATCAACATGTCATTCAAAGGAAAGCTTGAATTCAAGCAAAACCCAAAGCCCTATATCAAAAAGCCAAACCAGATGCAAACATAACCTTTTTGTTGACAAACCTTCAGGAGAGATTTCTCTTCCCATTCGGATGGCTTTCTTCAATCGACAGCAGAAGATTTTGTAACACGTATTATGGCAGGGGGACTCAATAATCACCACATCCACAGATGAGAAGCTAGAGTCCTGCAGCAACAGAACATAATCCAGGGTACTTAAGGCGACATCTCGCGCTGTGGTTATAGTAAAGCCTACCATAAAGTTAGTAGGAGTTAGATTGTGCACTACCAATACACATACTGTACACGCAGTGAGAAGCTGACACATTATTGATGTCTATAAGCCTCTCACCGGAGACAGCAGAATATCCTGAAAGATAAAGGAACAACACCAATATTAATTATCTCTTGCCTGAGCATCTTTCTTCTGAATGTAATGTACACCACTTGGACTGCAACATGTGAAGTGGCACTGCCAGTACTGACGATGAGTGAGTATGCTGCCAAGACATGTGTCGATGGAGCTCATGTCATGTGAAAGTTTACTAGCAGGGCCTGTGGTGAAGGACATTGGACAGAGGGGTTTTAGTACAAATGCTGGGTGGGGGTTGGGTGGTCCAAAATTGAATTTAAATGTCCTCAATAAAAGCCTTCTTGATTCCTCTCATACCTTTTGCTTTGTCTTTGAGATACAGTGCCTTCGGAAAGTATTCAGACCCATTGACTTTTATCCACATTTTGTTAGGTTACAGCCTTATTCTAAAATTGATTAAAATGTTTTTTTTCCCCTCATCAATCTACACACAATACCCCATAATGACAAAGCAAAAACAGGATTTTAGACATTATTGCTAATTTATAAAAAATAAAGTCTCACATTTACATAAGTATTCAGACCCTTTACTCAGTACTTTGTTGAAGCACCTTTGACAGCGTATTAGGGGAGTTTCTCCCATTCTTCTCTGCAGATCCTTTCAAAATCTGTCAGGTTGGATGGGGATCGTCGCGGCACGGCTATTTTCAGGGCACTCAAGGAACTTCAGAGACTTGTCCCGAGCCACTCCTGCTTTGTCTTGGCTGTGTGCTTAGGGTTGTTTCCCTGTTGGAAGGTGAACCCTCGCCCCAGTCTGAGGTACTGAGTGCTCTGGAGCAAGTTTTCATCAAGGATCTCCCTGTACTTTGCTCTGTTCATCTTTACCTCGATCCTGACTAGTCTCCCAGTCCCTTCCGCTGAAAAAGATCCCCACAGCGTGATACTGCCACCACCATGCTTCACTGTAGGGATTGTSCCAAGTTTCATCCAGAAGTGACGCTTCGCATTCAGGCCAAAGAGTTCAATCTTTTTTCTTTTTTTTCTTCCATAGTCTGAGGATCTTTAGGTGCCTTTGGGCAATTTCCAAGCTGGCTGTCTTGTGCCTTTCACTGAGGATTGGCTTCCGTCTGGCCACTATACCATAAATGCCTGATTGGTGGAGTGCTGCAGAGATGGTTGTCCTTCTGGAAGGTTCTCCCACCTCCACAGAGGAACTCTAGAGCTCTGTCGGAGTGGCCATTGGGTTCTTGGTCACCTCCCTGACAAAGGCCCTTCTCCCCTGATTGCTCAGTTTGGCTGGGCGGCCAGCTCTAGGAAGAGTCTTGGTGGTTCCAAACTTCATCCATTTAAAAATGATGGAGGCCACTGTGTTCTTGGGGAACTTCAATGCTGCATAACTTTTTTTGGTACCCTTCCCCAGATCTGTGCCATGACACAATCCTGTCTCGGAGCTCTACGGACAATTCCTTTAACCTCATGGCTTGGTTTTAGCTCTGACATGCACTGTCAACTGTGGGACCTTATATAGACAGGTGTGTGCCTTTCCAAATCATGTCCAATCAATTGAATTTACCACAGGTGGACTCCAAGTTGTAGAAACATCTCAAGGATGATCAATGGAAACAGGATGCACCTGAGCTCAATTTCAAGTCTCATAGCAAAGGATCTGAATACTTAGGTAAATAAGGTATCAGTTTGTTTATATATATATATATATATACACACATTTGAAAAAACGTTTTTAAAAAACTGTTTTTTGCTTTGTCATTATGGGGTACTGTGTGTAGATTGCTGAGGATGTTTTTTTATATAATCTATTTTAGAATAAGGCTGTAAACTAACAAAATGTGGAAAAAGTCAAGGTGTCTGAATACTTTCCGCAGGCACTAAATGATCAGTTGGCATAAATGAATAAGGTGAAACTGTATCAATCAGAAAGAAAAACATATGTGTGTAGTTAAGTTCTGGTAAGTTACTTTATCCCCAGCTTCCTACACTTTAATGCAGATGATAAGCTGACAGGATGGCTATGTTAGTGTCCACACATGATCAGCGGGCGTTGAGAGACAGCGGTTTTGCAGCCCTAGGGCCGGCTGTGGCTATGGTCAGAGATAGAGCTCCATCTGCCGCCTAACAATATAGAATAAGGTAGTTTGTACTGTCAATTAACTTCGGAAAAAATTACCTGCCAGTCACTTGTTTTCATGTCTACAGCATAGAACAGGGCATTAACACAACAATTCATATGGAACAAAAATACAAAAACATTTGTTTATGCAAGATGTTGGAGTCTGACACAGAAAAACAATACCCCTTTGACAGTCTGTCTGGAATGTCCAATATGAATGTTGAGCTGAAACATTACCACAGATACCTAAATGTTACTTTCCTCTAATGAAAAGGCAATTAAAAGTTCTATCATCTCAACATATAAATCCTCATGTTTATCAACCTTTCTATGGCTTTATCTGCACTTTATTTAACCTCCTTAATTCACATGATTGAATAAACTTTAATTAGTTTATGTCTACACCAACTTAATCTGCTCCATAGTCTAAAAATTCAAGATCCTTTGGGATCCTTAGAAATTGGTTAAATGACATCTAACCTTTTACCAGAGAGAGAGAGAGAGAGAGAGACAGGAGACAGAGACAGAGACAAGACAGAGAACAGGAGACGAGAGACAGAGACAGAGACAGAGACAGAAGACAGAGACAGAGACAGGAACAGAAGAGAGAGAGAGAGCGAGAGAGAGAGAGAGGGAGAGAGAGAGAGATGTTTTGGTTGCATCCTACTGGATAAGGCTGGTTTTGATTTACCCGGAGTCTGAATAGCTCTTCAACTCTCTTTCGTGTCGTCTGAGATTCCCAAAGATTGGAAAGCAGCTGCGGTTATCCCCTCTTCAAAGGGGGGACACTCTTGACCCTAACAGCTACAGACCTATATCTACCTACCCTGCCTTTCTAAAGGTCTTCGAAAGCCAAGTCAACAAACAGATTACCGACCATTTTGAATCCCACCATACCTTCTTGCCGCTATGCTAATCTGGTTTCAGAGCTGGTCATGGTGCACCTCAGCCACGCCTCAAGGTCATAAACGATATTCTTAACGCCATCCGATAGGAACAATACTGTGGCAGGCCGTATTCATTGACCTGGCCAGGCTTTTGACTCTCTCAATCACCACATCCTCATCGCAGACTCGACAGCCTGGTTTCTCTAATGATTGCCTCGCTGGTTCACCAACTACTTCTCTGATCGAGTTCAGTGTGTCAAAGCTGGAGGGTCTGTTGTCCGGGCTCTGGCAGTCTCTATGGGGGTGCCACAGGGTTTCAATTCTTGGACCGACTCTCTTCTCTGTATACATCAATGATGTCGATCTTGCTGCTGGTGATTCTCTGATCCACCTCTACGCAGACGACACTATTCTGTATATTCTGGCCCTTCTTTTGACACTGTGTTAACAACCCTCCAGGCGAGCTTCAATGCCATACAACTCTCCTTCCGTGGCCTCCAATTGCTCTTAAATACAACGTAAAACTAAATGCAGTGCTCTTCAACCGATCGCTCTCCTGGCACCTGCCCGCCTGTCCAACCATCACTACTCTGGACGGCTTGACTTGAGAATATGTGGACAACTACAAATACCTAGGTGTCTGGTTAGACGTGTAATACTCTCCTTCCAGACTCACATCAAACATCTGCCAATCCAAAGTCAAAATCTAGAATTGGCTTCCTATTCCGCAACAAAGCATCCTTTACTCATGGCTGCCAAACATACCCTTGTAAAAACTGACCATCCTACCAAATGCCTCGACTTCGGTGATGTCATTTACAAAATAGCCTCGAAACCCTACTCAATAAATTGGATGCAGTCTATCACAGTGCCATCCGTTTTGTCACCAAAGCCCCATATACTACCCACCACTGCGACCTGTACACTCTCGTTGGCTGGCCCTCGCTTCATACTCGTCGCCAAACCCCATGGTTCCAGGTCATCTACAAGACCCTGCTAGGTAAAGTCCCCCCCTTATCTCAGCTCGCTGGTCACCATAGCAGCACCTACCTGTAGCACGCGCTCCAGCAGGTATATCTCTCTAGTCACCCCAAAACCAATTCTTCCTTTGGACGCCTCTCCTTCCAGTTCTCTGCTGCCAATGACTGGAACGAACTACAAAAATCTCTGAAAACTGGAAACACTTATCTCCCTCACTAGCTTTAAGCACCAGCTGTCAGAGCAGCTCATAGATTACTGCACCTGTACATAGCCCATCTATAATTTAGCCCAAACAACTACCTCTTTACCTACTGTATTTATTTATTTATTTATTTTGCTCCTTTGCACCCCATTATTTCTGTCTCTACTTTGCGCTTTCTTCCACTGCAAACCAACTATTCCAGTGTTTTTTTAGTTTTTATTTTACTTGCTGTGTTGTATTCACTTCGCCTCCATGGCCTTTTATATTTTTATTTATTTATACATATATTTGTTTGCCTTCACCTCCCTTATCTCACCTCACTTGCTCACATTGTATATAGACTTATTTTTTTTCACTGTATTATTGACTATATGTTTGTTTTACTCCATGTGTAACTATGTGTTGTTGTATGTGTCGAACTGCTTTGCTTTATCTTGGCCAGGTCGCAATTGTAAATGAGAACGTGTCCTCAATTTGCCTACCTGGTTAAATAAAGGTTAAATAAAAAAATAAAAATAAATAAAAAAATWACCTGGAGTCTCTGAGGTGCCTGCAGTGCTCACCATGATTAAATATGTATTTTTAATTACATTTAGCCTATTATTAAAAGTTATGGCAATGTAATCTGATGGCATTATGTGCTTTTATTGTCCTAATTTCCTGAAATCATATGAATGCTATGAATGAACTTTTTTTTCTTCTAATGTCTAACTGTGAGGTTATTATGAGAGCTCGCGGTCTACTTGCTCTTCTGTTTCTTGTCTGTTATGGCACTTACAGTTGGCATAACAGACTGGGTGTCTCTCTCTCGTTTCACGCCCATACGGTCATATTCTCGCCACTGCTCAAATCCATGCACAGTGAATATTCTGTTTAGCCTACACTGTTCACATTTTTATCCAGTCGTTTCCCCCTGTTATTTGTATAATTGTATCGACTGTGTTTAGATAGCCTTATTAATAGTCAAAACCGTTGTGATATTCAATTATTGACGAGGGGACTGAATTAGTCTAATTAAAAGATAATTAACCGGCATTATGTTAAACCCCTAAATTTCAGTTAAAGTGACGTATAAAGCGTTCCAAAAAGCTACATAAATTCTGTAATTTAAGTAGGCTACTTACTCACCTCTGGTTGCATGTTCCTTTTCCTCTTTTGTCACTTGTTTTGCCGTTTTCGGGCTCATGGAGATAGAGCCCTGTCTTGGGTTTGGAAATCCCACAATGAAACTTCAACTCAGCAGAACAACGCCACGCTAGTTCTCTTTCGAAATAGCAGATTCCATAAAGCGGTTCCAGTTAAGAAATCCTCAGCTGGGGCTCTGTGGAACAAAAACACAAAGGGTAGTAGTCTATTTGACCGTAGGCTAGTCCTACTGGTCGTTTAGTCTAAACAAAGCTGCTGACTTCATTTGTTGAGAGCGGTCATTTGGAAAACGTAATTAAGCCTACCATTTGAATTCAGTGTCCAATAAAATAATCTTAAACAATATATTTTCAGCATTGTTATAAACAACATAAAACAGTTTGATCGCATACTCTCAGATTCCACACCACCACGTTTTTGAAAGCAAAACTGCCATAACAGAGAGAATCAGACACACATAAATTGGTATAATTAGCTAGGTTTCCATCCAATTGGCGACAGATTTTTATGCGAATATTCAGACAAATGCATATAGAAATATGCGCATTTCGCCACAAGTGGTGTGTTTTAACCAAACTGGCTTGCTGCGGGGAAAAAATCAGTGCGCGATGACATAGTGCACACAAAATGTACTTTTTCGCTACGTTTTCATGTACCTAATAAAAATCGAAAGTTCAATGTTCAACTTTGGTCTTGGCAGATGAGCTCTAGCCAACAGCTTGCCAATACAGTACTGGCAGGATGTGCGGTTAGGCTAGTGTACATGATGAGATGATTATGGATATCCTAATTGAATATTGTATGTCCATGTATATTACTGTAAATATTGATCACATTCTCTGTCTATGATTATATATTTTGATACATTGACTGTTAATATTGTGAACCTATGTTATACATTTTTTAACCTCCTGTTTCAGGAAGTGATGTCACTGAGTACTGCCCCTATATAAAGGACCTTCCACGCCCACCTGGGATACGGATGCCTGATGAAGATCTAAGGGTCGAAACGTTGTAAATAAATGTCACATGGGAACATGAGCAGCAGTGTGCGGCGATTTCCTTTCTGTGTTCCAGGAGTTTGCCCACAACTCCAACGGAAAGTACCTGGATGTGCCTATGTTCTTCAGTTTTTGTACATCATTATGGATAAGAGCATAATTGTATTTGTCAAAAGACAGTCAAACATTGATCATGTCACCAGAATAAGACCCTCAGATATTTATTGGAAAGGAGCATCAAGTTCATCACTGCACTTTCACCACCCTGGAAGTTCATCAATTTATTTCATCTGTAGCCTAATAAACTGCATTGTTTCCCGATTCGTAGTGGGAGGACCACACGCCCTATCATTGTGTGACTACAAGTTTACTTCAATATGATGGTTATTATATCAATATTATCGCATAAAGGCCTTTCCACCGCCATTTCTCGCATAACGAATTGCATCGTCACAAAGATCCCACCATGTCGAACAAACAAATTATATGTTGGCATTTATAAAATTGCACCAAAACGTTTTACTTCTATATGGTATGGTTTTAAAAACTGTTAACGTGGTTATTTTGCTAGGTTTCCATCCAATTGACGACAGATTTTCATGCGACTATTCTAAAACCCGCAGAAAAACAATATGCACATTTTCCCACAACTTTTCCATCAATTTGACTTGTTGCAGGTATTAAAGTCTGTGCGTGATGACATAGTGCACATAAAATAACGCTTGCGGTTAAATTCCCATGTATCGAAGTTCAGTGGGTTTCCATCCCATTTTCAACTCAACTGAGGGTTTTGTCACTAAAAATGTAGAGTTGTTTTAGCCACTCTGGTCTTGGCACGTGCGCTCTTGCCAACAGCTCCGATACAGTGAGAGTAGGTTACCTACATTATGAAATTATGGACAAAAGAGCGAGATTATTTTCCTTTTTCAAACGACCGCCAAGCATCGATCATCATGTCACGAGAAAAAAAAGAAGATATTTATTAAAGCAGTACCAACCTCAACACCGTGCATATTCACCACCCTGTGAAGCTCATCGTCATTTATTTGATCTGTAGCCTAATAAACTGCATGTTTTCCCGAGTCGTAGTGGGAGGACCACACAATATAATCGCGTGACTCCAAATTTACTTCTATATGATGGTTTTTATATCACAATGTACACAAATAACGCCTCTGCCACGCAACAACACAGGTCCGGACCTGCAAGTCTATGGAGAACGTTATCGGGGACTCAATCATTTAAATAATCTGAAATGCAATAAATAATCCCCGTAGTTGCATTGTTTCTCCCAATACAGGCATCAGCCTATTCCAACATAATCATTATCAGAATTACCTCTGTCATACTTCTTAGGTTGTTGAGATCAAAGATATCCTATTAAATTACTATTCTAATTCCTAATTCTATGGATGTGATTATCACGACTATCAATGCTTACGTAATCAAAAGTATTTAGTGGTAGGCCTACTTGGAACATTTTAGTCTGTTAGTCTTGGCTTTCTTTTCTGCCGTGATCATTATGGCTTTCTGAGTTCCATTTAGTTCTTATACTAATGAACTAATCAAGAGTACAGTCTAATTGGCTCAAAGCCTAACGACAGCCTACAAGATTTAGGGCAGAGTAGATTGATGGAGGTTTTTTATATCTGTTATAAGTAAATGCTTGCCTGCTGTTGACAGCCAGTTGCTTCTGGCACAAGGCCAACTGACAGTGCCTACTACTCTGTGGAAGTTAAAAGAAACTCCCCTCAAACTATATATATATTTTTTCATTAATCCATTGATGATAGTCACAATGTTTTGCTTGTCAGCAGTCAAGTTTTCAAGATAATGCACTTTCAAGAAGCAAAGTGTTGTCTGTGATACATTTGACATTCTGTTAGCTGAGTAAAATTACAGTGCATTGGGAAAGTATTCAGACCTCTTCACTTTTTCCATTTTGTTACCTTACAGCCTTATTCTAAAATTCATTAAATCGTTTCCCCCCCCCCTCAATCTACACACAATACATCATAATGCCAAAGCAAAAACAGGCTTAGACATTTTTGCAAATGTATTAAATATAAAACGGAAATATCACATTTACATACAGTACCAGTCAAAAGTTGACACACCTACTCATTCAAGGGTTTTTCTTTATTTTTACTATTTTCTACATTGTAGAATAATGGGGAAGAAATCAAAACTATAAAATAACACATGGAATCATGTAAGCAAAAAAAGTGTTAGTCAAATCAATATATATTTTATATTCTTCAAAGTAACCTTTGCCTTGATGACCACTTTGCACACACTTGGCATTCTCTCAACCAGCTTCACCTGGAATGCTTTACCAACCGTCTTGAAGGAGTATCCACATATGCTGAGCACTTGTTGGCTGCTTTTCCTTCGCTCTGCGGTCCAACTCATCCCAAACCATCTCAATTAGGTTGAGGTCGGGTGATTGAAGGCCAGATCATCTGATGCAGTACTCTATCACTCTCTTTGGTCAAATAGTCCTTACACAGCCTGGAGGTGTGTTGGGTCATTGTCCTGTTGAAAAACAAATAATAGTCACACTAAGCGCAAACCAGATATAATGGCATATTGCTGCAGAATGCTGTGGTAGCCATAAATCCCCGACATTATCACCAGCAAAGCACCATCACACCTCTTCRTCCATGTTTCACGGTGGGAACCACACATGCGGAAATAATCTGTTCACCTACTCTGCGTCTCACAAAGAACCAAAAATCTCCAATTTGGACCAAAGGACAGATTTCCACTGGTCTAATGTCCATTGCTCGTGTTTCTTGGCCCAAGCAAGTCTCTTCTTATTATTGGTGTCCTTTAGTAGTGGTTTCTTTGCAGCAATTCGTACATAAAGGCCTGATTGACGCAGTCTCCTCTGAACAGTTGATGTTGAGATGTGTCTGTTACTTGAACTCTGAAGCATTTATTTGGGCTGCAATCTGAGGTGCAGTTAACTCTAATGAACTTATCCTCTGCAGCAGAGGTAACTCTGGGTTTTCCTTTCTTGTGGTGGTCCTCATGAGAGCCAGTTTCATCATAGCACTTAATGTTTTTTGTGACTGCACTTGAAGAAACTTTCAAAGTTCTTAATTCTCCACATTGACTGACCTTCATGTCTTAAAGTAATGAGAGACTGTCATTTCTCTTTGCTTATTTGAGCTGTTCTTGCCATAATATGGATTTGGTCTTTTACCAAATAGGGCTATCTTCTTTATACCACCCCTACCTTGTCACATCTCAACTGATATCTTGTCACTTCTCAACTTTCACAAATTAACTTTTAACAAGGCACACCTGTTAATTGAAATGCATTACAGGTGACTACCTCATGAAGCTCGTTGAGAAAATGCCAAGAGTGCAAAGGGTGGCTACTTCGAAGAATCTCAAATTTAACCCGATTCAGGAAACTAGGTATATGTCGCAAGTCACGACTTCACAGGAGAGTTGTTTGAATGTAAAATAATAATTTTTCTTCAAAATGCATTTTTTTGGCAGAAATACCTTCTTGAACATATGAGCTTTCATGTGCCTTAATAACAAACTTGTATGCCATCTGTAAATACGAATACATTTGTTAAATTGCGAGCCTTGTTGGTTAAGCCACATAAAAAGAGAGCAACCTTCCCACTAGCCATGATTGGCTGAGATAATGAGTGGGCTGGACATGCAGAGAGATGAGTTCGGATTGGTCTGCCATATAGAAGACGT
Source organism: Salvelinus sp. IW2-2015 (assembly GCF_002910315.2). Lineage (NCBI taxonomy): Eukaryota > Metazoa > Chordata > Actinopteri > Salmoniformes > Salmonidae > Salvelinus > Salvelinus sp. IW2-2015. The sequence goes on from NC_036844.1 coordinate 32,506,065, forward strand.
TTGTCTATTTGAGCTCGTCAGTCTGTGTTGGTAATCCTGTCGAACGCGTCTTTAAAAAAAATGTTTAGCTGCATAAGTGTTGCTCTCCACTTTCTGGAGGATTAAGTTTTGGAATCAGTGGAATTGGAGTATGATAGCAAAAGAGATGGGAAAACACTTGTTTCCGGATTACGTCTTCTAACTAAGGGCATTTGTGGCATAAATCCGTGACAGGGAGACAAGTCCATCATGCATGAGGATGTATATGGGTAAAATATTCTAGCTAGCTACATTTTCAGATATGACACGTTTCTAATTTTAACAGAAAGTGGTTTCATTTCAAGCTAAAGTGTACTGTTAGCGAGCGTTAGCTGGCTGGCTCCCTAGCTAAAGTTAGGTGGCTGGCTCGTTAGCTAACGTGACCTGGATGTGTGTGATCTTACATGTTTACCTAGATAGGTTAATTGTTTACCTAGGTAGCTAGCTACATGTCTTAAGCTAAAGTGTACAACACCTGGTGAATATGGCTTGTGTCAGTAAACGTCAGGCAAAAAAGCTTAATGAAATTGTTGKCAGCTGAGCTTGTTAGGCTGTTTTCAAGAGGTATACAAATCATCGGCCAGAGCGTCAAGTGTGCGCTCTGAATGCAAGGATATGGGTGGGGTTAAAGATTAATTAAGAGGGTGTGAACGATACTGAATGTGTGTAGACAAAGAAGAGCTCTCTCACTGAAACACTAAAATGACATTTCCTCAAAACAGTTTACAAGTTTATCAACTTTCAAAGCAGAATTACTTTCTCATTGTTCCTCAAATGCAGTGTATGATATACCATTTTGTAGCTCTACTTTTATCCAATGTAAAAAACACTTCATAAGACCGAATCCAGGTGGTGAGTCACAAATACAAAATATATTTTGATTTAACACTTTTTTTGGTTACCACATGATTCCACATGTGTTATTTCGTAGTTTTGATGCCTTCACTATTATTATACAATATAAAAAATTGTAAAAATAAAGAAAACCCCTTGAAGTAGGTGTGTCTAAACGTTTGACTGGTACTGTAAGTATTCAGACCCTTTACTCAGTACTTTGTTGAAGCACCTTTGGCAGCGATTACAGCCTCGCCTTGGGGGCTACAAGCTTGGTACACCTGTATTTGGGGAGATTCTCCGATTCTTCTCTGCAGATCCTTTCAAACTCTATCAGGTTGGATGGGGAGTGTCGCTGCACAGCTATTTTCAGGTCTCTGCAGAGATGTTAGATCGGGTTCAAGTCTGGCGTATAGCTGGGCGACTCAAGGACATTGAGAGACTTGTCCAGAATCCAGTCCTGTGATGTCTTGGCTGTGTGCTTAGGGGTCATTGTCCTGTTGGTAGGTGAACCTTTGCCCCAGTCTGAGGTCCTGAGTGCTCTGGAGAAGGTTTTCATGAAGGATCTCTCCTTACTTTGCTCCGTTCATCTTTCCCTCAATCCTGACTAGTCTCCCAGTCCCTGCTGCTGAAAAACATCCCCATAGCATGATGCTGCTACCACCATGCTTCACAGTAGAGATGGTGCCAAGTTTCCTCCAGATGTGACACTTGGAATTCAGACCAAAGAGTTCAATCTTGGTTTCATCAGACCAGAGAATCTTGTTTCTCATGGTCAGAGTTCTTTGGGTSCCTTTTGGCAAAGTCCAAGAGGGGTGTTGTGCCTTTTACTGACGAGTGGCTTCCGCCTGGCCACTGATTGGTGGAGTGCTGCAAAGATGGTTGTCCTTCTGGAAGTTTCTCCCATCTACACAGAGGAACTCTATAGCTCTGCTAGAGTGACCATCGGGTTCTTGGTCACCTCCCTGACCAATGCCCTTCTCCCCCGATTTCTCAGTTTGACCGGGTGGCCAGCTCTAGGGAGAGTCTTGGTGGTTCCAAACTTCTTCCATTTAAGAATGTTGGAGGCCATTGTGTTCTTAAGGATCTTCAATGCTGTAGATATTTTTTGTTAACCTTCCCCAGATCTGTGCCTTGACACAATCCTGTCTCGGAGCTCTACGGCCCATTCCTTCAACATTATGGCTTGGTTTGTGCTCTGACATGCACTGTCAACTGTGGGACCTTATATAGACAGGTGTGTGCCTTTCCAAATCATGTCCAATTAACTGAATTTACCACAGGTGGACTCCAAGTTGTAGAAACATCTCAAGGATGATCAATGGAAACAGAGCACCTGAGCTCATTTCGAGTCTCATAAGTGTCTAAATACTTATGTAAATAAGGTATTTCTGTATTTTTTTTATAAATTTGCAACCATTTATTAAAACCTGTTTTCACTTTGTCATTATGGGGTATTGTGTGTAGATTATTGAGGAAAAATGCTTATTTACTACATTTTAGAATAAGGCTGTAACATAACAAAATGCGAACAAGTGAAGGGGTCTGAATACTTTCCGAATGCATTGTACGTAATGGTTTGGACATTGTAATGAAATAATGCCTAATGCTTTTGTTGTGTGTTTGATAAAAAATTCCCAATAGTTTTGATGTACATATTTTGTCTTGATGCTTTCACACTGCCTTTACTGCTGGTAGGGTTGGGGATGATAAAAACTGTAATCAGTTACTTTACCAGTAAAAATATTGTAATCAGATTAGATACTTTTGAAAAACTAGATGATTGCTTATTGATTTACTTTAATGATTTGGCGTGTTCCTTTAAGATAGGCCTTGTCACGATCGTGTGGAGGATTGACGGACCAAAACGCAGCAGTAGGAAAATAAGCATCTTCTTTTTATTAAGAAGAAGGAGAACCGAAAACAAACACTCTTACAAACTAACAAAACAAACAAACGACCGACCGTGAAGCTAATAAACGTAGTGCACATACAGGCTACAAACGTTCAGACATAGACAATTACCCACATCAAACGAAAGCCTATGGCTACTTAAATAGGGTTCCCAATCGAGAACAACAGAAATCAGCTGTCTCTAATTGGGACCCATTCAGGCACCATAGACTCTCCTAGACAACTTACACCCAACATAGACACAGCTAGACACATACACTCAACACAAACCATACACTACCCAATGCACCCTACATATAACCACCCAAAACCGATAAAACACAAACATTCCCCATGTCACACCCTGACCTAACTAAAATAATAAAGAAAACAAAGAATACTAAGGCCAGGGCGTGACAGGCCTATGAGAAATACAGTATTTGTGAATGCAAAACATTACCTAGGCTACCCACAATTGACATTTTTGTTATTATATTGCAACAAGATTAAAGTATCTTTTCACTGTTAAGTGTTTTATTTTGTAAGTGCAAGGGAAACATTATTCATAATTGACACAATGAGTTTTCTTGTTCCCTTCCGGTGTAGCTCTGGGGTGAATTTACACTAAACTTATTCTACAAAAACAGCAAACCAAAGTTCCAACTCAGAGGGCCAAGCTTTCATAAACAGGAACCAAATGAATATTTAATCTCGCCATTGTCATTGCCAAGCCACAGTTATTTCTGTGTGAACAAGTCATTGCTGTGTGTATCATTGCTTGAATACAGCATTATCTGTGATCAATTTTACATTCTGTTAGCTGTGTAAAACTACAAAATGGTTTAGGACACTGTAATGAAATATATATGCCTAATGCTTTTGTTTATGTTTGATTAATATTCCCAATAGTTTTGATGTACTATGTTTTGTCCTGATGCTTTCACACTGCCTTTACTACTGGCAGGGTTGGGGATGATAAAAAACTGTAACTGTAATCAGTTACTTTACCAGCATAACTATTGTAATCAGATTACAGATACTTTTGAAAAACTAGATGATTACTACTTGGATTACTTTTAAATTCAGAAAGGATGTTTGCCTAAAAAATACATTATGACACTTTTCTGTTTTCTCAATAACATTCAATTCAGCATTGAAAATAGGTGCAAGTTTAAGTTTGTTCCACCTAAGTGAGTCTGACTATAAGTCAGAGACCACTATGATGACACACCAAATGCGTTTGATGGACCCTTTTTGTCTTCTTCCTCATAAGGGGAAAGTAATCCAAAAATAACATAAATCAATCAGAATACGTTACTGAGTTTGGGCAATCCAAAAGTTACGTTAATGATTACAATTTTAGACAGATAATTAGTACCTGTAACAGATTACATTTAGAAAGTAACTTGGCTGCTGGTAGAACCAAAACACCACACTCACGTTGTGACTGTGTGTGATCTGTTTGAGGCCTAATGCCCTGGTTATTTTCTTATCCTCCAAAGGTCACTAAAGCGCAGACAGAGAAAACAGCAGGACAGCTGGATATTGGAAAAGACATAATTAATGAGGCAAAACCTCCTCAGCCTGAGTCTTTAGTAAGGGATCAGGAGCTGACAGCTTTGCCAGCTATGCAAATACTATTCCACTTAGTGCTACACTGATATACCCAGTGGGCTAGAGCAGTGGTTCCCAACCCTGGTCCTCCAGTACCCACAACAGAACACAATTTCATTGTAGCCCTGGACAAGCACACCTCATTCAACTCATTGAGGGCTTGATCATTAGTTAACAAGTTGAATCAGGTGTGCTATGTGTTCTATCTGATGTAATGTCTCTGTCTGTGTGTTCTGTCTGGTGTAATGTCTCTGTCTGTGTGTTCTGTCTGGTGTAATGTCTCTGTCTGTGTGTTCTATCTGATGTAATGTCTCTGTCTGTGTGTTCTGCTGATGTAATGTCTCTGTCTGTGTGTTCTGTCTGGTGTAATGTCTCTGTCTGTGTGTTCTGTCTGGTGTAATGTCTCTGTCTGTGTGTTCTGTCTGGTGTAATGTCTCTGTCTGTGTGTTCTATCTGATGTAATGTCTCTGTCTGTGTGTCTATGCTGATGTGATGTCTCTGTCTGTGTGTTCTGTCTGGTGTAATGTCTCTGTCTGTGTGTTCTGTCTGGTTGTAATGTCTCTGTCTGTGTGTTCTATCTGATGTAATGTCTTCTGTCTGTGTGTTCTATCTGATGTAATGTCTCTGTCTGTGTTTCTATCTGATGTAATGTCTCTGTCTGTGTGTTCTATCTGATGTAATGTCTCTGTCTGTGTGCTTTCTGTCTGGTGTAATGTCTCTGTCTGTGTGTTCTGTCTGGTGTAATGTCTCTGTCTGTGTGTTCTGTTGGTGTAATGTCTCTGTCTGTGTGTTCTATCTGATGTAATGTCTCTGTCTGTGTGTTCTATCTGATGTAATGTTCTGTCTGTGTGTTCTGTCTGGTGTAATGTCTCTGTCTGTGTGTTCTGTCTGGTTGAATGTCTCTGTCTGTGTGTTCTATCTGATGTAATGTCTCTGTCTGTGTGTTCTATCTGATGTAATGTCTCTGTCTGTGTGTTCTATCTGATGTAATGTCTCTGTCTGTGTGTTCTATCTGATGTAAGTCTCTGTCTGTGTGTTCTATCTGGTGTAATGTCTCTGTCTGTGTGTTCTATCTGATGTAATGTCTCTGTCTGTGTGTTATCTGATGTAATGTCTCTGTCTGTGTGTTCTATCTGATGTAATGTCTCTGTCTGTGTGTTCTATCTGATGTAATGTCTCTTTCTGTGTGTTCTATCTGATTGTAATGTCTCTGTCTGTTGTGTTCTATCTGGTGTAATGTCTCTGTCTGTGTTTCTATCTGATGTAATGTCTCTGTCTGTGTGTTCTATCTGATGTAATTCTCTTTTCTGTGTGTTCTATCTGATGTAATGTCTCTTTCTGTGTGTTCTATCTGATGTAATGTCTCTTTCTGTGTGTTTTATCTGATGTAATGTTCTGTCTTGTGTTCTATCTGATGTAATGTCTCTGTCTGTGTTTCTATCTGATGTAATGTCTCTGTCTGTGTTTCTGTCTGGTGTAATGTTCTGTCTGTGTGTTCTATCTGATGTAATGTCTCTTTCTGTGTGTTCTATCTGATGTAATGTCTCTGTGTGTTCTATCTATGTATGTCTCTGTCTGTGTGTTCTATCTGTGTAAGTCTTGTCTGTGTGTTCTATCTGTGTAATGTCTCTGTCTGTGTGTTCTATCTGATGTAATGTCTCTGTCGTGTGTTCTATCTGATGTAATGTCTCTTCTGTGTTCTATCTGATGTAATGTCCTGTGTGTTCTATCTGATGTAATGTCTCTGTCTGTGTTTTCTGTTGATGTATGTCTCTGTCTGTGTGTTCTGTCTGATGTTAATGTCTCTGTCTGGTGTTCTATCTGATGTAATGTCTCTTTCTGTGTGTTCTATCTGATGTAATGTCTCTGTTCTGTGTGTTTCTATCTGATTGTAATGTCTCTGTCTGTGTGGTTTCTATCTGATGTAATGTCTCTTCTGTGTGTTCTATCTGTTGTAATGTCTCTGTCTGTGTTGTCTATCTGATGTAATGTCTCTTTCTGTGTGTTCTATCTGATGTAATGTCTCTGTCTGTGTGTTCTATCTGGTGTAATGTCTCTGTCTGTGTGTCTATTGTGAATGTTCTGTGTTGTGTGTTCTATCTGTGTACATGTCTCTGTCTGTGTGTTCTATCTGATGTAATGCTCTTCTGTGTGTTCTATCTGATGTAATGTCTCTGTCTGGTGTTCTATCTGGTTAATGTCTCTGTCTGTGTGTTCTATCTGATGTAATGTCTCTTCTGTGTGTTCTATCTGATGTTGTTCTGTGTGCTTATCTGACTGTAATGTCTCTGTCTGTGTGTTCTATCTGATGTAATGTCTCTGTCTGTGTGTTCTATCTGATGTAATGTCTCGTCTGTGTTCTATCTGATGTAATGTCTCTGTTCTGTGTGTTCTATCTGATGTAATGTCTCTGTCTGTGTGTTCTATCTGATGTAATGTCTCTGTCTGTGTGTCTCTCTCTGTGTGTAATGTCTCTGTCTGTGTGTTCTATCTGATGTAATGTCTCTGTCTGTGTGTTCTATCTGATGTAATGTTCTGTCTGTGTGTTCTGTCTGGTGTAATGTCTCTGTCTGTGTGTTCTATCTGATGTAATGTCTCTGTCTGTGTGTTTCTATCTGATGTAATGTCTCTGTCTGTGTGTTCTATCTGTTGTAATGTCTTGTCTGTGTGTTCTATCTGATGTAATGTCTCTGTCTGTGTGTTCTATCTGGTGTAATGTCTCTGTCTGTGTGTTCTGTCTGGTGTAATGTCTCTGTCTGTGTGTTCTATCTGATGTAATGTCTCTGTCTGTGTGTTCTATCTGATGTATGTCTCTGTCTGTGTGTTCTATCTGGTGTAAGTCTCTGTCTGTGTGTTCTGTCTGTATGTCTCTGTCTGTGTGTTCTGTCTGGTGTAATGTCTCTGTCTGTGTGTTCTTGTCTGATGTAATGTCTCTGTCTGTGTGTTCTGTCTGATGTAATGTCTCTGTCTGTTGTGTTCTATCTGTGTAATGTCTCTGTCTGTGTGTTCTATCCGATGTAATGTCTCTGTCTGTGTGTTCTGTCTGGTGTAATGTCTCTGTCTGTGTGTTCTATTGATGTAATGTCTCTGTCTGTGTGTTTCTATCTGATGTAATGTCTCTGTCTGTGTGTTCTATCTGATGTAATGTCTCTTCTGTGTGTTCTATCTGATGTAATGTCTCTGTCTGTGTGTTCTATCTGAGTGTAATGTCTCTGTCTGTGTGTTCTATCTGATGTAATGTCTCTTTGTGTGTGTTCTATCTGATGTATGTCTTTTCTGTGTGTTCTATCTGAGTAATGTCTTTCTGTGTGTTCTATCTGATGTAATGTCTCTTCTGTGTGTTCTATACTGATGTAATGTCTCTGTCTGTGTGTTCTATCTGATGTAATGTCTCTGTCTGTGTGTTCTATCTGATGAATGTCTCTTTCTGTGTTCTGTCTGTGTATGTTCTGTCTGTGTTTCTATCTGATGTAAGTTCTTTTTGTGTGTTCTATCTGATGTAATGTCTCTGTGTGTTCTATTGATGTAATGTCTCTGTCTGTGTGTTCTATCTGATGTAATGTCTCTGTCTGTGTGTTCTATCTGTTGTAATGTCTCTGTCTGTGTGTTCTATCTGATGTAATGTCTCTGTCTGTGTGTTCTATCTGATGTAATGTCTCTTTCTGTGTGTTCTATCTGATGTAATGTCTCTGTGTGTTCTATCTGATGTAATGTCTCTGTCTGTGTTTCTGTCTGATGTAATGTTCTTCTGTTGTTCTGTCTGTGTAAGTCTCTTCTGTGTTTCTATCTGATTAATGTCTCTTTCTGTGTGTTCTATCTGATGTAATGTCTGTCTGTGTTTCTATCTGTTGTAATGTCTCTGTCTGTTGTGTTCTATCTGATGTAATGTCTCTGTCTGTGTGTTCTATCTGTTTAATGCTCTGTCTGTGTGTTCTATCTGATGTATATGTCTTTCTGTGTGTTCTATCTGATGTAATGTCTCTGTCTGTGTGTTCTTCTGGTGTAATGTCTCTGTCTGTGTGTTCTATCTGATGTAATGTCTCTGTCTGTGTGTTCTATCTGTTGTAATGTCTCTGTCTGTGTTTCTATCTGATGTAATGTCTCTTTCTGTTTTCTATTGATGTAATGTCTCTGTCTGTGTGTTCTATCTGGTGTAATGTTCTGTCTGTTGTTCTATCTGATGTAATGTCTCTTTCTGTGTGTTCTATCTGATGTAATGTCTCTGTGTGTTCTATCTGATGTAATGTCTCTGTCTGTGTGTTCTATCTGATGTAATGTCTCTGTCTGTGTGTTCTATCTGATGTATGTCTCTGTCTGTGTGTTCTATCTGATGTAATGTCTCTTTCTGTGTGTTCTATCTGATGTAATGTCTCTGTCTGTGTGTTCTATCTGATGTAATGTCTCTGTCTGTGTGTTCTATCTGTTGTAATGTCTCTGTTCTAGGTGTTCTATTTGATGTAATGTCTCTGTCTGTGTGTTTCTCTGATGTTAATGTCTCTGTCTGTGTGTTCTGTCTGGTGTAATGTCTCTGTCTGTTGTGTTCTATCTGATGTAATGTCTCTGTCTGTGTGTTCTATCTGATGTAATGTCTCTGTCTGTGTGTTCTATCTGTTGTAATGTCTCTGTCTGTGTGTTCTATCTGATGTAATGTCTCTGTCTGTGTGTTCTATCTGGTGTATGTCTCTGTCTGTGTGTTCTGTCTGGTGTAATGTCTCTGTCTGTGTGTTCTATCTGGTGTAATGTCTCTGTCTGTGTGTTCTATCTGATTAATGTCTCTGTCTGTGTGTTTATCTGGTGTAATGTTCTCTGTCTGTGTGTTCTGTCTGGTGTAAGTCTCTGTCTGTGTGTTCTCTGTCTGGTGTAATGTCTCTGTCTGTGTGTTCTGTCTGATGTAATGTCTCTGTCTGTTGTTTCTGTTGATGTAATGTCTCTGTCTGTTGTGTTCTATCTGGTGTAATGTCTCTGTCTGTGTGTTCTATCCGATGTAATGTCTCTGTCTGTGTGTTCTGTCTGGTGTAATGTCTCTGTCTGTTGTTCTATCTGATGTAATGTCTCTGTCTGTGTGTTCTGTCTGGTGTAATGTCTCTGTCTGTGTGTTCTGTCTGGTGTAATGTCTCTGTCTGTGTGTTCTATCTGATGTAATGTCCTGTCTGTGTGTTCTGTCTGTGTAATGTCTCTGTCTGTGTGTTCTATCTGATGTAATGTCTCTGTCTGTGTGTTCTATCTGGTGTAATGTCTCTGTCTGTGTGTTCTATCTGATGTAATGTCTCTGTCTGTGTGTTCTATTGATGTAATGTCTTGTCTGTGTGTTCTATCTGGTGTAATGTCTCTGTCTGTGTTTTATCTGATGTAATGTCTCTGTCTGTGTGTTCTATCTGATGAATGTCTCTGTCTGTGTTATATGGTGTAATGTCTCTGTCTGTGTGTTCTATCTGATGTAATGTCTCTGTCTGTGTGTTCTATCTGATGTAATGTCTCTGCTGTGTTTGTCTGGTGTAATGTCTCTGTCTGTGGTTCTATCTGATGTAATGTCTCTTTCTGTGTGTTCTATCTGACTGTAAGTGTTCTTTCTGTGTGTTTCTGTCTGGTGTAATGTCTCTGTCTGTGTGTTCTGTCTGGTGTAATGTCTCTGTCTGTGTGTTCTATCTGATGTAATGTCTCTGTCTGTGTGTTCTGTCTGGTGTAATGTTCTGTTGTGTGTTCTATCTGATGTAATGCCTCTGTCTGTGTGTTCTGTCTGGTGTAATGTCTCTGTCTGTGTTTCTATCTGATGTAATGTCTCTGTCTGTGTGTCTATCTGATGTAATGTTCTGTCTGTGTGTTCTATCTGATGTAATGTCTCCTGTCTGTGTGTTCTATCTGATGTAATGTCTCTGTCTGTGTTTTTCTGATGTAATGTCTCTGTCTGTGTGTTTCTATCTGATGTAATGTCTCTGTCTGGTGTGTCTATCTGATGTAATGTCTCTGTCTGTGTGTTCTATCTGATGTAAGTTCTTTCTGTGTGTTCTATCTGATGTAATGTCTCTGTTCTGTGTGTCTCTGTTGGGTGTAATGTCTCTGTCTGTGTGTTCTATCTGATGTATGTCTCTTGCTGTGTGTTTTGTCTGGTGTAATGTCTCTGTCTGTGTGTTCTATCTGTGTAATGTCTCTGTCTGTGTGTTCTATCTGATGTAATTTCTCTGTCTGTGTGTTCTATCTGATGTAATGTCTCTGTCTGTGTGTTCTATCTGTTGTAATGTCTCTGTCTGTGTGTTCTATTGATGTAATGTCTCTTTCTGTGTGTTCTATCTGATGTAATGGTCTCTGTCTGTGTGTTCTATCTGATGTAATGTCTCTGTCTGTGTGTTCTATCTGATGTAATGTCTCTGTCTGTGTGTTCTATTATGTAAGTCTCTTTGATGTTTCTCTGTTATGTCTGTTGTGTTTCTATCTGATGTAATGTCTCTGTATGTGTGTTCTATCTGATGTAATGTCTCTGTCTGTGTGTTCTATCTGATGTAATGTCTCTGTCTGTGTGTTCTATCTATGTAATGTCTCTGTCTGTGTGTTCTATCTGATGTAATGTCTTGTTGTGTGTGTTCTATCTGATGTAAGTCTCTGTCTGTGTGTTCTATCTGTGTAATGTTCTGTCTGTGTGTTCTATTGATGAATGTCTCTGTCTGTGTGTTCTATCTGATGTAATGTCTCTGTTGTGTGTGTTCTATCTGATGTAATGTCTCTGTCTGTGTGTTCTATCTGTTGTAATGTCTCTGTCTGTGTGTTCTATCTGATGTAATGTCTCTGTCTGTGTTTCTATCTGAGTAATGTCTCTTCTGTGTGTTTCTTACTGATGTAATGTCTCTTCTGTGTGTTCTGTCTGGTGTAATGTCTCTGTCTGTGTGTTCTATCTGATGTAATGTCTCTGTCTGTGTGTTCTATCTGATGTAATGTCTCTGTCTGTGTGTTCTGTCTGGTGTAATGTCTCTGTCTGTGTGTTTTATCTGGTGTAATGTCTCTGTCTGTGTGTTTTATCTGGTGTAATGTCTCTGTCTGTGTGCCCTTCCAGACAGGGACCAGTGTGAGTCCAACCCGTGCCAGAATGGGGTGAAGTGTAAAGATGCCATGAGTGTTTATGTATGCTGGTGTCCACCTGAATTCAAAAACTGTGATGTAGGTGAGCAATGTGGCCTTTTTTATTTATTTTGTATTCAGTAACATACTTTTCATCCACTGGTCATTTGATTGGATTTGCAGATATTCCTGCTTTACCTAAAGATTTCATTGCATGTGTTTTTCTCCCTACTCGGAGATGGCTAAGCAGTGTGACATCTACAACGGTGGCTGCTCCCACTTCTGTGTGGTGAAGGCCCAGCATGCAGTGTGTGACTGTGCAGCAGGGTATGAACTGGTATGAACAAGTCCACCTGTGAACCAGAAGGTGCTGATTAATCCTACATATAATCAGTGCACTAAATTCCTGATTACATTTATTAAGAACATCTATCTTTTATTTTCAACCTGCATAATGGTTTCACATCACAGGAGGTTGGTGGCACCTAAATTGAGAGAGAACGGGCTCGTGGTAATGGCTGGAGCGGAATTGGAGGATGGTATCAAATGCATCCATGGTTTCAATGTGTTTAATGCCATTCCCATCCGCTCCATTCCAGACATTATTATGAGCCATCCTCCCCTCAGCAGCCTCCACTGATTCACATACTCTGATTCTCATTCCAAATTGGTTATCAACATTAGAATGATTTTCGATTCACATTTCAGTAATAACACAAAGATATCTAACCATCCCTTCTGTATCTTTTGCCTGTGTGTCTGCCAGGACTATTTCCCTGTGGTCGTCTTAGCCACGTTATATGCTCAGTCCTGTCCTCCAGGACAATCATCACAGCTGTAAATGTTGATCAAACTCAGCACTCCTACAATGACGCCCTCAACATCACAGTGYCTTCTCTTGCGGTCAATGCTTGCCCTCCTGGGCCTTCTTCCCAACACTGCCCACCATCCTGGAAGAGTCGTCCAGCGGACAGTGCATCGTTGGGMGGAATACAGRGAGCCCTGGGGAGATCCCCTGGCAGGTAGGACAGTCAAGTGTGTGTGCGTGTGTGTTTGTGACTTTGTGTGTGTTTAGTGAGTGAGTGTAGTTAAGCCCCTCCAGTCAATGTGTTAAGACTGCTGTTGTCTGTGCTAATCTCTGGGACTCTGCCAGGTGTCTCTGATGAGCAAACTGACCGGGCAGAACTTCTGTGACGGCTCCCTCCTCAGTGAGCTGTGGGTCATTACTGCTGCCCACTGGCTGAATGAGGGCAAGATTGGATCCTTCATCAGAGTGGGCGAGTTAAACCAGATAGGAGTGACACGGACTATTTTGTCTTTGTGCTTCACTCATTAAAATCATGTTCATCTGATCAGAATACAAAATAGAAATCAAAACGCCACACACTGCCGTTCATGCTGCCAGGTGATTTTATTGACTCAATGTTTTGACCACAGGAGGTTGGTGGCACCTTAATTTGGGAGGACGGGCTCGTGGTAATGACTGGAATACGTGAAATGGTATCAAATACTTTAAACACATGGTTTCCAGGTGTTTGATAAAAAAACATGAGCTGGCGCACACCCAGAATAATAGTTTGTTTGGAGGTGCTGACTAACAGCAAATAATCTATAAACTATCAAAGTAAAGAAAGGCTTACTGGATATCCTGTCTAAAAACATTGACCCCTAGTGGTCTGAATATTGACTTTGATCTCAGGCCCTTCTTATGAACACATTTTCCTTTATGAACAAGACTAATAAATAGAAKAATTATTTTTACAGCTTATTAGCGTACACCTAATATGTTACCCCTGTTGATGATGCTCATTATATATTACGGTTGAACCAATATTACATGTAACAAAAATGAAATACGAAATTATTATGTGAAATTGAATGAAACAATAATGTATGTTGATGCTAATATGATGTACAATATTCCATGATTTTTCTATATGATAACAATAGCATAATATATTTAYTATGTCATAGACAATTTTTTAACAGTTTCACTAATTCATTTAATTAACTTAATCATTATGACACAACCCTCACTACTGTCATTGGTTACACTAATTGCACTGTGTGTCTACATAACCTGGTTCAAGTATTCATGACATTGCCCTGAGGAAGGCACAGGGATGCTGAAACGTTGGTAAAACCCATTACATTGCTGGGAGATTATACATGGAGTGTGCGACTTTCTTTATTTTGATAGTTTGCAGGTGTTTGATGCCATACCGTTTGCTCTGTTCCAGCCATTACTATGAGCTGTTCTCCCCTTACCAGCCTCCACTGGTTTCCACCCTTAGGTCTTCATTAGTCATCCATTTACCTGATGAACGAACACCTAAGGGTCGAAACGTTGTCAATAAAATCACATGGGAACATGAACAGCAGTGTGCAGCATTTTCCTTTTTATTTTTCATGAGTTGACCTATAACTCCAGCACCTGCAAAAAAGTACCTGGATGTGTGAATGTTCTTCAGATTTTGTATCTGATCACAACATCACTCTGCAAGGGAGCACAACATGCAGGTCAGAGAGGAGACGGAGCTGTTGCTGAGCATCACATACACCGGTAATACGAAGCAAAGACAAGCCTGTACAACCACGACATAGCCCTGCTGAAGCTCCACACGTCTGCAGTCCTCTCTAACTACAGCCTCCCCATCTGCCTGGGGCCCAAGGCTGAGACCCTGCTGAGAGAGGCCTCCAGCTCAGTGGTCAGCGACTGGGGCAGGATGCACCTCCAGGGCCGCGAAGCCTCTTTCTTAAAAAAAAAATACATTTATTGAACTAGGCAAGTCAGTTAAGAACAAATTCTTATTTACAATGAAGGCCTGCCGGGGAACAGTGGGTTAACTGCCTTGTTCAGGGGCAGAATGACATTTTACCWTGTCAGCTCAGGGATTCGATCGAGCAACCTTTCGGTTACTGGCCCAACGCTCTAACCACTAGGCTTCCTGCCGCCCCTGAACATTCTGCAGAAGGTGGAGGTGCCCTATGTGGACCGAACAGAGTGCAAGGGCAGCAATACAAAACGGGTGTCCTGCTTCATGTTCTGTGCCGGTTACCACAGCGAGCAAATGGATTTGTGCAAGGGGGACAGTGGTGGTCCACATGCCACCCGGTACCGGGACACCTGGTTCCTGACGGGCAMCGTGAGCTGGGGCGAGGAGTGCGCCAAGGTGGGGAAGTATGGCATCTACACTCGTGTGTCAAGCTACTTTCCATGGATCTCCAATGTCATTGGGCTTGGAGGCATCGGTTCCTATTCTGAGACTGACGTCTGAGGGGCCAAAATCATGTCTGAACCTCTGCCCTTACGTTAGTTTTGGATTAATGCAACTGTGTTATGTGTAAATGAGCCAATGTATTTGTTTTATTAAAAGGGATTGGGAAATGATGTCTCTGAATGTCTCCTGTAAGTCATTCAAGCTAGTCAGGCAGATTCTGAAAAATGTGGGACTGACACATACACCTACTAGACCTTGTACAGTAGTATCATTCAACATTTACTGGACTTCATTACACATAAAGGTTAATAAATAGTAAAGAATCTCCCATCTGCTTTTATTTAGTAAAATAATTTCAACCAAATAATATATGCACATACATTTCTCTGTACATTTACATTAATCCCTAAAATGTGCATCATTTACATATAATCTGAAACATGCAGCAGTAGCGGCAACAACAACAACAGTGGTGGCGGCAACGACAACAACAGTGGCGGCGGCGGCAACGACAACAGTGGCGGCGGCAGCGGCAACGGCAACAGTGGCGGCGGCGATAGCGGCAACAGTGGCAGCGATAGCGGCAGCAGTGGTGGCGGCGGTGGCGGCAACAGTGGCGGCGGCGACGGCAGCGGCAATAGTGGCGGCGGCAACGGCAACAGTAGCGGCGGTAGCGACAACAGTGGCGGCGGCAACGGCAGCGACAACAACAACGGCGGCGGCGGCGACAACGACGGTGGCAGCAACGACGGGGGCAACAGCGACCAGTGCAACAGCGACGGCGGCAACAGTGGCGGCGGCAGCGGCAACAGTCGCGGCGGCAGCGGCAATACTGGCGGCGGCAACAACAGTGGTGGCGGCAATAACAACAACGGTACCGGCGGTAGCAGTAGCGGTAGCAACTGTATTGTTGGGAGAGAGCTCTCAATGTAAGAATTTCACTGTACTGTTTTACACCTGTTGCATCCTGTGCACATGGCAAATAAACGTTGAAACTTGCAGGACTCCTCAACTCACATTAATGGTCAGAACACTGACACATCACCCCCTACTGGAACAAAACTGCATCACCCTGCACATGCTTATAAAAATAAGCATGTGCAGGGTGATGTAGGGGTTCAACTGACTTCTGGCGTCACCCTGTTGTCATTTATGCAGAATAGAAACACGTTGCTTGGCGCGGTTTGCTTGCTTTTAGCTTTCACACTGAAATGTTAGATATTTACCATAGTAATTGGGGATAATGGGAGTTGTACAAAATGAGGTTGTTGTAACAAATAAAGTGCACAAGGAAAATGTACAATAGCATGTTTTGGCACATAACCTGGTACTGATACAGAATGTTCAAATCTGATATGGCCTCTCTCATGAACTATGATGGGTATATACAAATGTAAAAAATATTGAGATTGATTGACTTGTACTGTAACAGAAGTAAAACAGTCCCTTTCTAAGTAAATATTCATAGTGGACTAGAAACAGTTCATGCATCTCATCCACATGGAGATCCTACGGCTCTGATGATTTGCAGTTCTTTGAGGTGATGCTGCCTGGGGTTGAAGAGCAGTTCTTGGTGATGTGATGCTGCCTGGGGTTGAAGAGCATTTCTTTGTGATGTGATGCTGCCTGAGGTTGAAGTGCAGTTCTTTGAGGTGATGCTGCCTGGGGTTGAAGAGCATTTCTTTGTGATGTGATGCTGCCTGAGGTTGAAGTGCAGTTCTTTGAGGTGATGCTGCCTGGGATTGAAGAGCAGTTCTTTGTGATGTGATGCTGCCTGAGGTTGAAGTGCCGTTCTTTGAGGTGATGCTGCCTGGGTTTGAAGAGCATTTCTTTGTGATGTGATGCTGCTTGGGATTGAAGAGCAGTTCTTTGAGGTGATGCTGCCTGGGATTGAAGGGCAGTTCTTTGTGATGTGATGCTGCCTGGGGTTGAAGAGCAGTTACTTGTTGTGATGTTGATGCTGCATGGGTTGAAGAGCAGTTCTTTGAGGTGATGCTGCCTGCGATTGAAGGGCAGTTCTTTGTGATGTGATGCTGCCTGGGTTGAAGAGCAGTACTTTGTGATGTGATGCTGCATGGGGTTGAAGAGCAGTTCTTTGAGGTGATGTTGTGAGCTGCCTGGGGTTGAAGAGTAGATTCGGTCCATTACCTTGTGCTTAGGTTGATTGTGGTAGGGTTATACCCTAACATTGCAGGGCAACACTTGCACCCTCTGGAGAAAATATAGGAACATGTCCATGTGGTTTATTGTCTTGGTATTAATATGGTCTCAATTATTTCATTGGTGGAGATGAAATAGTTGACCCTTCAGATCCTGTCATTTGATTGATGGCTGGTCTATCTCTGGCAGCAAGTTTAAGGTTGATTGATGGCTGGTCTTCTCTGGCAGCAAGTTTAAGGTTGATTGATGGCTGGTCTGTCTCCGCCAGCAGGTTTAATGTTGATTGATGGCTGGTCTGTCTCCGCCAGCAGGTTTAAGGTTGATTGATGACTGGTCTGTCTCTGGCAGCAGGTTTAAGGTTGATTGATGACTGGTCTGTCTCCGGCAGCAGGTTTAAGGTTGATTGATGGCTGGTCTGTCTCTGGCAGCAAGTTTAAGGTTGATTGATGACTGTCTTTCTCTGGCAGCAGGTTTAAGGTTGATTGATGACGGTCTGTCTCCGGCAGCAGGTTTAAGGTTGATTGATGACTGGTCTGTCTCTGGCAGCGAGTTTAAGGTTGATTGATGACTGGTCTGTCTCTGGCAGCAGGTTAAGGTTGATTATTTGGACTGCGTCTGTCTCTGGCAGCAGGTTTAAGGTTGATTGATGACTGGTCTGTCTCCGGCAGCAGGTTTAAGGTTGATTGATGACTGGTCTGTCTCCGGCAGCAGGTTTAAGGCCTCTAGAGACTGCAGGCAATATGAACATGGATGGGAATGATAGCAGCACGACGACAGTTGTGTCTTTGTGTCCGGACTGAGGATGGATGGCACATGGTTCATTCAGAGAGAGCTGAGCTTCCTGGTTGTCTCATTTCCTGAAAGAGTAAGCAAAACATATAGGTTGTAAGATTATTGCGCAGGGATGAGGACATCTTATTCATCCATGCTAATATAACAGGAACAGTGATCTTTAGTAGTGGTTCATGGGGAACCCCTCACCTCCCTTCCTGCATGAGTGGTCTTGGCCACTCTCTCCCAGAATCCTGTGGAGGTTATCAGCTGAGACCCGCTCCTCATCACAACGACTGACATTCCTCACACCTGCAGAGAGAGAACCAGGAGTACTAGAGTAACAACAATTAACAGTAAGCGTGGTAGTGATATTAGTACTGGGCCTTCTCACTTCCCTACAGTGTCCTGATGCAGCAGCTGGATGACATCACCGCACTTAATGATGAGGTCAGCTGTACTACACACACTACTTTCTCCCAGGGCCCTGCGAGAGGAACGCATGTGACCTTAAGACCTGTAATAAACACAGATTGACAATAGCATCATATTTTACACAGTGCACTGTCTGACATTATTGACAATTACTTCCGCAACTGTTTTACAGAACAATAACACTCCAATGACGTTTAGACTGGCTCACCAGTGGAGTAGTGTGGTCATCCTCGTCAGACTCTGACAGGTTGGACAAGCCAGTGGTGCTCCAGGCCTACGGACCCCTCAAAGATGTTCACTGAGTGGGAGGTGTCAGGCCAACCTACGTTTGACAGAGAGAACCTCTAAAATACAACCACCTCACACGGCAAAGGCCTCACTACTTACTATACATATCCACCTAAATGTCACTTATACTAGACACTTACAAAACAATTCATATAGAATACCTTTCCACTGACTACACAAACTAAAT
Source organism: Salvelinus sp. IW2-2015 (assembly GCF_002910315.2). Lineage (NCBI taxonomy): Eukaryota > Metazoa > Chordata > Actinopteri > Salmoniformes > Salmonidae > Salvelinus > Salvelinus sp. IW2-2015. The sequence continues at coordinate 32,524,536 of NC_036844.1, forward strand.
TCCACAGTAACATGCTAGAGTTTCCAGTGGAAACCTCACGAACAGGCCCATCTTATAGACATAGAGTATGCTCTACTACTAAAGTGAGTTGGTGTGACAAAATGGCTGCTGTTTCCCACGCTGGCTCACTGCGTCGGTTATTGTGCCAGGGCTGGGGGGAGAAGACCCCGGGGTCTGTGAGGACGGGGCTGGTGCGTCCTAACGGTGCGGCCTCCTCCGTACTTAGGGACTGGTCTGGGATATTACTGTGAGGAAGGACATCAAAACAATCTGAGGAGCCAGCGATCTGCCCGGGACTCCTTGACATGCACACCGTCGTACGAGTCGGACTGTCTCGAGTTACAAAGGAACGGGGCAGAAAAAGAATATCCACATGGTCACAGGTTTGGCCTCAGGCACCTTATCCTCTAGATCCACCAAACTCAACCCTGGACCTCCAAGCCAGTTTCACTGCTTTGTTTCATTGTTCCCCTCTAATCAGGGACTGATTTAGACCTGGAATACCAGATGTGTGCAATTAATTATCAGGTAGAACAGAAAACCAGCAGGCTCTGGACCTCGTAGGGTCAGAGTTCAATATCCCTGCTCTAGATCACACCACACAAACAATCCTGACATCACATTTAAGTCATTTAGCAGACGCTCTTATCCAGAGCGACTTACAAATTGGTGCATTCACCTTATGAAATCCAGTGGAACAACCACTTTACAATAGTCAGTAAGTTGAAGATGAGTTGAAACCAAGTTATGATGGAAATCCACAGCAAACAAACCCACATGCTACGACCAATTACATTTAAAAAAATGTCCATGAAATCTGAATGGTCTCTTTGTTCACTATGCAAATTGTAAAATGGAGAGATGAGAGGACATGAGAGGACATGCAAAGAGCATCACCTGTCAGTAGATGGAGGAGAAAGAGGAGTCTTCTCTAAGATTTGAATAGGGGGAATGTCTTCGGAGAGAGAGGGGGAGAGGGAAAGGGAGGGGGGGCAGAGGGCAGATAAAAGGGACTTTAAAAATCCAAGTAGTTTAACCAAACTACTAGCATGCAGACAGCATGCAGACAGACACCACAATAGAGGACATGGGGAACAAATACCCAACATGGAAGCTAACAGACAAGTAGATCCAAAGTAGAAACCTTGGTTGGTGAGTATTTTCCTGATCTCTGTGAGCCAGGCAATCTTGATCTGGACTGTCGGGGCCCCAGGAACACAATCACAGGGAACAGTACTGTGTGCGTCAGTGAGTCAAGAAGACCAAACAGAGACCACTCTGTCACTTGCCAAAACTCAGACTAGACAGAGCGCAAAATAATCAAAATCAAATGATCACTGATCTGGCCCTCACCTGATCAACATACACCTCCTTTCTGCCACTGTACCAGAGCTCAAACTTTTCCACATCTCATTTGARGTTCTCTGTGATCCCAACAGCACTCATCTGCAGAGAAAACACAATTAACCATTGAAAGCGTAATGATTGTCCCTCAATAAAATTGAACATGTGGGTTCATATGATAAGAGCAGCAGTACTAGTAGTGCCCTCCCAGCATTACCTTCAGGCAGCGCTCGAAGCTGTAGAAGGGGGTGCGGTCGTGGTCCTCCCCATGCTCCTCATGGCGCTTGCAGAAGAGCAGAGCGTGCTCATGCAGGAAGAGGTGCCTCTGCATGGGCTTGAAGTGGGTCAGCTCCTTCATCCGCGTGGGGCCCCTCTTATGGCTGATCCACACACTGAAGGAACCCTGCAGCAGCACCCGCCACAGGTCACTCAGCTCGTCCTGGGTACGCAGCCAGACACAACACAACCCAGCATGGTGGGATATGGTAGGACACAATTATTACAAAATTCACTTTGCAATAATTAGGAAAAATTATTCTTTCTCGCTAAGTCACTCATATGGTCTCTCACTCACACTCTTTACCTCATACCCTGTGATGGTGATCTGGTACACTGAGTATTTGACAGACTTGTGGAGATCCAACATGGCCTCTAGTGCCCCCTGCAGCTCAAATATATACTCACTGTCCACGCTGTGCTTCTACAGCTCCTGCTGGGAAAGACAGGAGCCCAGAGGTCCAATGTGTTACAATGGCAATGTCACAATGTTAAAACTCATACATGAACCATCTAAGTCAAGATGTTGTTGGCTGAGCCCAAGCCCTACTGTACCTTCAGTAGCAGCTGGTACTTAGTCAGCCTCTGGACTGGCTTTAGGAGGTATGAGTTCAACCCCAGTTTGTGATCCAGCTTTTTCTCACACTCCTACAAAGGATGGAGATGGAAACAGTGGCGACCCATGCCTGTTTTGTATGTTAATTTGGCATTAATACGTGTCACATATCAGTTTGCAAACAATGTAAAAAATATATAAAATCATTGAGTTAATAAAGCRMRATACAAACATGGTCTCTTTTTTGCTTTCTTAAGGCAGCTCCAAAATGCAGGTGTTTAAGCCTAGATCAGTGCTTTCTATGGRGGTGGGGCAGCCAGCGGAAAARACGGCACGTAGGGGTTGGTAATGTTCTCTAGTTGCGCCGTGATTGGCTCAGTGTTCTGTCACTCATGGGGACACTACMTCACCACAAAATCGACAGAGAGAGCTCGAAAATTCAAGCCCCRTGGGTGCTGCCATAGAGTTACATTAGAAGTGCCCATCCAAGAAGGCTCAAAGTCATTGGCCACAGATAAAATGACGTCAAATCACGTTATATATACCGTAGCTTWMATTGGACTGATCATGTCAACATCTTACTTTCAAAATCTTAGCTAYRAGTCATCATCATGAATCAAGTCGACAATCTACTGCAAATCCTTTTTAATCCTTGTCATATGAAGAAAAATTATAGATAAAACGTATTGGTGCTCATCAGCCATTGGACATAAACATTAGACAACAAGTTGGACATTTTAAATTCAACAATGAGTGGTTTGGAAGGAATCAGTGGCTAACTCAGTGTTGCTAAGCAATCACTAGCCTACTATTCAGTGTTGTGGATGTGTGGTCCAAGTCTGGGTTTAAAGGTCTCTTTTCCAAGCTTAAAAGGATAAACATTCAACACCATGGGCCAGAAAAGTTTGAATACATTGGCCATGCAGTCAATCCAGAATGACTTCTGCCGWGTTAAAAACAACTGGAAAGTCGGAACTTGGAAATCTCAGACTTCAGTGAGTTCAAGACAACTGGGAATTCAGAAAAAAATTATCTCCAACTGGGAAAATAAGTTTTGAACGGTCATCCAACTCGGAATTCCAAGTCGGAAACTCTGGCCTCTTTCTAGAGCTCCGACCTGAAGACCACTGACGTCATGATTCAACCTTGTTCTTTTCAGAGTTCCCAGTTGTATTGAAAGCACCATAAATACAGAGAATGACAGACTTTGATGACAAAGATTGATGGCAAAATTTGCCCACAAGGACTGCCTTGCCACCTTCCTGTTCAAGTGAGCACAACAAGATGAMTCCAAAAATGGCTGCATAAATGATGTAATATGCCAGGAAGATATGTATACTGTAGCTAAGAAAGTAATACAAAGTGTATGTTGTYTAGTAAGCTGTTAGTAGCCCATGTGCCTCACCCTAATCATTTGGTCCCTTTCCCCCTCATKATTTAGCCTACTGTCCTGACTTGGTGGTGCACATGTAGCCTATAGCCTGTTTAGAGAAATGTAATCATTGAAAATTGTAGGAGCTTTCATTGTCTGCTCATATGCCATTTATTTATCCTACGGTTCTGACTTGGTATACAGGGAGAATACTGTAAGAATGGCCCATGTTCTGAATTCTGTCGCTGTACATTTAAAAAGTGCTGAACAAATAGTTATATTGACTACGTCCGTCCTAGCTCGCTCATTAATGTCTTYATCGAAAATATGGATTGCCTCTTCTCCGCTTGTCATCCTCTTATGCCATAGTTTGTACATCTCAATTGTCAYTAGAAACAACATTTGTTRAAGGAAGTCAGCCATATCAGCTATGTTTRTTAAAAGGCAGTAAATGAGGCTGAATGAACTATTTCGCTGCCWGACAGAGCTCCGCTGATAACCAGGTGTAGCAGCGGTAATGATTCACTCCATGGTGCTGAAAAGAAAGCTCTGCTTTTGGGACAGCTTTATGTAGACCCTAACAGTTTGTGGGCACCATTTGTTACCGTTATAGTGCAATTCATGTATTTGTTTGTGTTGTGTTGTGGCTTTGCTGGCATGCCCCACCAAGATTTACATGCTAAAATCGCCACTGGACGGAAATATTGAAGAAARGTCTCAAATTTATCCAGAAGACACACATTTGTCAAAACTATAACTTCAAATAAAAAATAAATCAACGTTTTATCAATAGATGAAAGGGTATTTAAAAGCAGAAAGTAAGTAGAAGTGCATCTCTGGTCAATAAAAAAGCTTGACAGTGCACTTAGCGAGAGTACCTGGATGAATGGCCAAGCAGAACACTGTCTCCATAGCAACTCACAGTGTGGCTTGTTCTGACAGTAGCGCTCGTACACCTGAAACTTTTCTTTCTGAAACGACAGAGAAATATCAATAGAATGTCTGTAGATGGTTACAGTGGTCTCTGACTGATGACCTCATACCACATGCTGACAGTAGGTCAGAGAGGGGTGATCACAAGCTTGCTCACCCGTTGTAGAAAGCAGGCTCCAACCCTCTGAGGAGTTTCCAGGCACTCCTCCAAGTCCTGGAGGAAGGTCCTGCAGAGAGGAGGAGGGGCGGACATGGCAGGCTTAACTTCAATCAATACACTATTCACTCTGTAAAAAATGAGTCAGAGCTTCTGCTCATCAGTGCCTCGGTGTGTGTGTGTGTGTGATAGAGACAGAGAAAGAAAGAGTATATCTGTGTGATTGTGTTTACATCCTTGTCTGCTGTGGAATTTGTAGATCTCTGGCATATTTCCAAAGAGAACAGGGTTATCCATCTCCGCTCTATAACCCTAGAGAAATTGAGACTTTTTTTTATCCTGTACCCTTTGGGATGGTTTGTGTGTCTGTGCAACTGTCAAATGAAACACCTTACCAGCAAGAGAGAGAGCAGCTCCTCAACATAGATCCTCTCTGTCTCAATAAGCTCTTTCATTATGTGTCTGAAGACACAGAGCACAGTCAGCAAGATGCACAGAGAGAAAGAGCGAGACAGAGAGAGACAGAGAAGCACCAGTAAGGGGAATTGCTTTATTAAATTAAATGATGTGACCCTGATGAAACATTCTAGYCAGATAACAGAKAGATAAACAGGTGTTGAAACCAAACTGGAGTTGGACAGTACATGCAGACTGATGTTGAGTGGGGTGTGGTGCTGTTTCACCGTTTCAGCTGGACTGGGCTCTCCTCTCCCCTCTGGCTGTAGGAGAGACAGCCGCGGTTCTCCTCATGATCATGCAGCACCTCTATCTGGAGAGGAGAGACCGGAGAGGACACAAGTATTGTGTCAGKATGGAGTTTAGTCAACATGACAAGCTGATGAATGATAAACTTCTCTAGAGCACATAGACCATGTGGAGGACAGACAAAAATATGTTATACCACACTGGAAAAAATGCTAATACTATTCACATCAAAATCAAATCAAATCAAATGTATCTGTCACATACACATGGTTAGCAGATGTTAACAAGTGACATCATTAAGGGATTATAGCTTTCACCTGGATTCACCTGGTCAGTCTATGTAACAGAAATAGCAGGCAATCCTAATGTTTTGTACACTCAGTGATGTTTTTTTTGCTATAAATCAGCGTATAACAAAACGACATCCTCTTTCCTCCATAGTTTATTAACCAGCAGCATACATTACAGTGGGCTGCACTGCTGTGAAACACCTTGCTCACATGCCTTGTGGTGAACTACAGAGCAAATACAGTGTATCAGTTATTTTTGCTAACTTTACGAATGATACAGACTGATACATACAGACATCTGTTTAAGTAGAAAAGCAATTAGGGTACTGAAATAATATTTTGAGGTTCATAGAATATTCATGAGCTCTCAATTAAAATAGATTCCACTGATGATAACCTCCTACAACTACAACTTACACTAGGCTATATATTACTCTTCAATGCCTAAAGAGCTGTATTATACACACCCTTCCCACTGATCAAAAACGTTGTTTCCACGTAATGTCAACCAAAAATGCAACATGGTGACATTGAATCAACATGGAAAACTGATTGGATTTGCAAAAAGTAATCAATGTAAGGAAATCTCGTATTTTTTTATCTAACTTTTAACCTAAATCCATTGACAGTGTTTTTAGTTGATTTCACGTTGAATTCCCGTTAGTTGACAACTCAACCAAATGAAAATCAAAACTATAAGTTTAACTGACGTCTGTATCCAGTGTCATTGAAATGTCCAACCCCTCGCATTTCCAAGCACATGTATATAACACGTGTAAACTATTTTTTCATTCACACTTACTAGAACACACACAAATTCAAGTGTTATCTTGCATCTGGGTATACCTAACGTCGCATGCGATTTCTAGCCTGATGCAGCAATAGTGCACATCCCTGGCGAGGATTATTCTCATCGCTATGCTGCAATAGACATCCTTTTCCTAATTTGGGGAAACATCCAAAAAATTGCCCAGCTAGGCAGGGCTGTAACACAGCAGTGTCCGTGTTGGTAGCTAGGCAGGGCTGTAACACTGCAGTGTCCGTGTTGGTAGCTAGGCAGCGCTGTAACACTGCAGTGTCCGTGTTGGTAGCTAGGCAGCGCTGTAACACTGCAGTGTCCGTGTTGGTAGCTAGGCAGCGCTGTAACACTGCAGTGTCCGTGTTGGTAGCTAGGCAGCGCTGTAACACTGCAGTGTCCGTGTTGGTAGCTAGGCAGCGCTGTAACACTGCAGTGTCCGTGTTGGTAGCTAGGCAGCGCTGTAACACTGCAGTGTCCGTGTTGGTAGCTAGGCAGCGCTGTACACTGCAGTGTCCGTGTTGGTAGCTAGGCAGCTAGGCAGCGCTGTAACACTGCAGTGTCCGTGTTGGTAGCTAGGCAGCGCTGTAACACTGCAGTGTCCGTGTTGGTAGCTAGGCAGCGCTGTAACACTGCAGTATCCGTGTTGGTAGCTAGGCAGCGCTGTAACACTGCAGTGGAAGAAGGATGGAAGAAGAAGAAAGCTGAAAACAGTTTAAAGACACTACTTTGAAAATGTACAAAGACATGTTACAAACTACACTTAGAGGCCCAAGAGCATTTCACAGAGAATATCTAGCCTACCACTATACCATAATGATTTACACACATAACATAACATTTCACAGAGTATATCTAGCCTACCACTATACCATAATGATTTACACACATAAGATAATGGGCCATGTTTGGCGCCAAGTATGGATCCTGAACATGATCTTCATCCCAATCTGTCATTTCATTTAAACATAGAATTTAATTGTTAAGCAATCAACTTAAACTTAAAAAAATTCTGTTATTCGTTTAACGGGGCACTTCAGAATCACTTTATGCATGGTCTTTCCCGCCAAATGCTACTTGACAAATATCTCTCACTTTTCATTTGTTTTGGAATACAGAGGGGCTGGTCTGATACTTTTAACTTTTTAACTTTCCTCCACTTGAATTAATGTCCCATGGCCATCATGAATAATTAAACCATTAATTCTTCAGTAAATAGAAACATTAAGCTGAGGTTATTGATCCTCCTGTCCTCTCTAACTCTCTGTAAATGTTATTCTTTAGGATTGTCCCAGTATTTATAGCATTGCAATGTCATTTTCTAACACAGTCGCTATTGTGGTTGGGGCTATAGATTGGGATCTGTGCAGCTCCATTCACCTTTTATCTGTATTGATTGGTTAGGCCTGCGGTCATGTTAACAATTCCTCATACAAGCATCTGGTTTATGAAACTTTATTGAGTACTTAGTTTACAAGGTCTGCTAAATATGATGCATTTTGCTATCATCTAAAGTGATTGATTACACACTATAGGCAGCTCATTGCTGTAACGTATACACAGGGAGTCAAGAGGCAGGTGAGTTTAATAATAATAATCATAACCATGACGATAATACCAAACAGGCGCAGCATACTGAGCGTAACCAAAACCAATACTGCCTGATGACAGAGACAACTGAGGGCTACATGAAGGGAGAGTTATCAGGGTGATGATGCAGTCCAGGTGTTCGTAACGATGGGGAGGTGTGAGCAATGATGGATGCCAGGTGTGAGCAATGATGGTTGCCAGGTGTGAGCAATGATGGTTGCCAGAACCAGTGGTTAGTAGACCGGCGACGTCGAGTGCCTGGAGGGGGGGAGCAGGAGTAGGCATGACAGTTGTTTATTGTTTAGCGCCTTCCCCATTTTCCTTGGCACATTTCCTTATCACACACATATACACTGTACATAACTCAATTAATCTCTCTCTCTCTCTCTCTCGTTCTTTTTCTTTCTCCCTTTCTCTCTCCCTCTCTCCCTCTCTCATTCTCTTTCTCTCTCCCTCCCTCTCTCCCTCTCTCTCTCGTTCTCATTATCTCTCYTTCTCTCTCGTTCTCTCTTTCGTTCTCTTTCTCTCTCTCTCTTTCTCTCATTCTCTTTCTGCCTCTCTCTCTCTTTCTCTCTCTCTCAATTCAATTTCAATTTAAGGGGCTTTATTGGCATGGGAAACATATGTTTACATTGCCAAAGCAAGTGAAATAGATAATAAATAAAAGTGAAATAAACAATAAAAAATCTACAGTAAACATTACACTCACAAGTTCCAAAATAATGTAATGATGTGCAAATAGATAAAGTACAAAAGGGAAAATAAATAAACATAAATATGGGTTGTATTTACAATGGTGTTTGTTCTTCACTGGTTGCTCTTTTCTTGTGGCAACAGGTCACACATCTTGCTGCTGTGATGCACACTGTGGGGAGTTCATCAAAATTGGATTTGTTTTCAAATTCTTTGTYGGTCTGTGTAATCTGAGGGAAATATGTGTCTCTAATATGGTCATACATTTGGTAGGAGGTTAGGAAGTGCCGCTCAGTTTCCACCTCATTTTGTGGGCAGTGTGCACATAGCCTGGCTTCTCTTGAGAGCCAGGTCTGCCTACGGTGGCCTTTCTCAATAGCAAAGCTATGCTCACTGAGTTTGTACATAGACAAAGCTTTCCTTAAGTTTGGGTCAGTCACAGTGGTCAGGTATTCTGCCACTGTGTACTCTCTGTTTAAGGCCAAATAGCATTCTAGTTTGCTCAGTTTTTTTGTMAATTCTTTCCAATGTGTCAAGTAATTATCTTTTTGTTTTCTCATGATTTGGTTGTGTCTAATTGTGTTGCTGTCCTGGGGCTCTGTGGGGTGTGTTTGTGTTTGTGAACAGAGCCCCAGGAACAGCTTGCTTAGGGGACTCTTCTCCAGGTGCATTTCTCTGTAGGTGATGTCTGTTCTGGAAGGTTTGGAAATCGCTTCCTTTTAGGTGGTTGTAGAATTGAACTGCTTTTTTTCTGGATTTTAAACATTAGTGGGTATTGACCTAATTCTGCTCTGCATGCATTATTTGGTGTTTTACATTGTACACAGAGGATATTTTGGCAAAATTCTGCATGCAGAGTCTCAATTTGGTGTTTGTCCCATTTTGTGAATTCTTGGTTGGTGAGCGATGTGAGAGAAAAATTACGTATTTACCTGATTTGTTTAATATTAATAGTTAACAACTATATGCTTAACAAATAGTGAGAGATATTCATGACTACTAATGCATTGCCTATGTAAAGTGTTGGTTCCTCTCTTCCACAGTCACTCCCCGCAGCTGGCCTAGGCATGTAGACAAGGACATTCTATGCAACTACGGGATAGAGCTAACTTGAGGGACAGAACAACCTGTTATTGTTTCCAATCATCTTTGCTTCTGAGTAACTTGGTCACATGGCATAAGACAAAGAGCCTCTGAGAGTGACCACAGTTCTTCAGTCCCTCCTGTTCTTTTACTGTCTTCCAAGGGCACATCTGTGTGGAGATATGAAGAGAACAGAGGCTGTGTGGAGATATGAAGAGAACAGAGGCTGTGTGGAGATATGAAGAGAACAGAGGCTGTGTGGAGANCAGAGGCTGTGTGGAGATATGAAGAGAACAGAGGCTGTGTGGAGATATGAAGAGAACAGAGGCTGTGTGGAGATATGAAGAGAACAGAGGCTGTGAGGAGATATGAAGAGAACAGAGGCTGTGTGGAGATATGAAGAGAACAGAGGCTGTGTGGAGATATGAAGAGAACAGAGGCTGGCTTGGTAGATAAAGGAGTAACGGATCTGGCTTTGTCACTTGTTTGTGCGCTATGATGGATGCATGACTGAATTCAGTGCTGGTAATATGAGAGGGTGGGGAAAGTTATGTAGCCTATATAGTCTGTGATGACTTTGTGAGATGAAAAAGGTGCAATGCTTCTCTAACCAAAGAGTTTCAGCAACAAGGATAGCAGCGGAATTCCTGTGGTGTGACGTTCAGAACCACATGAAATTGGACAGCGAGTGACTGTGAGGCAGTGCAGAGCATCCACTCCACAACAACCTCAGCTTTGTAAATAATAGGGACTACACCTGTAAAAGAGACTCCTCAAGGTACAGTACTATGGTTAAGTGTCTTGCTCAAGGGCCACATCAACAGATTCTACACCTAGTCTGCTCAGGGATTCGAACCAGCGACCTTTACTTACAGGTCCAACGGTCTTGCTTGCCCTTGCCAAGCCAGTGGACATATTTAGAATGCAGGATGCCAGCTTCCTGACCGCGTCGAGTCAAACATCTCTACCAGTCCTCCTGTCTGGCACAGTGCCTTACAGAAAGAGAGAGAATGAAATGTTCTTCATGCCTGATCAGGACTTGTGGCGTTCTGGAAGCAAGGTTTCCCAGTCCCCAGGTGTCTTGTCTATCTATAGCAGTCTGAATTGATTAAGAGATAAATCTCCCTCAATCTGTCTGCCGTCTCACTTAGTCTGTAATTGGATTGTGTTGCGGATCAGAGTTGGGTTCCAAGAGACTCCCAGTTAAACTCACAGGGGAATCTTTTGAGAGGTTGGCTATGATGGGGCACGCCGGAGAAGCATCAGATAGGCATCCTACACTCTTAAAACAAAAAGGTGCTATCTTGTACCTAAAAGTGTTATTCAGCTGTCCCCATAGCAGAACCCTTTGAAGAACCCTTTATGGTACCAGGTAAAACATTTTTGGTTCCAGGTAGAGCCCTTTTGGGTTACATGTAAAACCATTTTCACAGAGGGTTCTATATGTAACCCCAAAGGAGTCTACCTGGAACCAAACTGGGTTCTATCTGGAACCAAAAGGGTTCTCCTATGGGGACAGCCGTTTGTAACTATTTTTTCTAATAGTGTACCGACTGGCACTGCACTCTCTGGCATTGCAAATGTATTGAGACTGTGGCAGTTGTTGTTGCCCACAAAAGCCCACAAAATCAAACACAGATATTTACAAACTCCACAGGTACTTGGAAACTCCAGGGCTACTTGTACACTTAGTATTGGAAATAATGGCTACAGTATAGAATAATATCTGGCACCTCTTTCTAGGCATTCTTAGTCTGGCTGATACCAAACTTGTGTTATACCATGTGGGCTATATCAACCAGCCTAAGTCATCCAGGGTATGTTTAAGCAATAAGGCCTGGGGGGGTGTGGTATATMGSCKATATACCACAAACCCCTGAGGTGCTTTATTGCTTTTATAAACTGCTTACCAGCGTAATTAGAGCAGTAAAAATAAATGTTTTGTCATACCCGTGGTATATGGTCTGATGGCTTTCAGCCAATCAGCATTCAGAGCTCGAACCACATGGTTTATAATTGAAAATAGAAAATGTCACATCTTACTGTATATGTCACTCATCTAAACTGACTTCCAGATCCACATGACATCAATAGTTGTACTACGAAAACTTCACGTGTCATATGAGTACATAGACCTGATTGAGTTTGGGGCCTTTCACAGAGGTTGTCAGGATGATGCAGAGGAAGTCCTTGTATCATATTTCTGGCTTCTTCTGCTGCAGAGAACAGGTGGTAGGATCCCTAAATCCAATGAGATGAGATGAGAAGGCTTCCAGGAGTCAAATGTTGGCCCAGTGGAGTTGTTAGAGTTGAGCTCAAACATTGCGTGTGTGTGACAGAGAGAGACAGAGAGGGGATGTGACAGTATTTTAAAGGTTTGGGGGAGTATAACATGGTAAGTGAATGGTATATAGCTGGATGTTATGTCAATGAAGTGCACACCACATCTGAACTCACGCACCACTTTAAAAATATTTGCCTCCAGAACAAGTATTTAAGACAGAGCTTAACGGTAAGGGGATTACCTTAATTACAAAGAACTTTACTATAGCAGTATCCACTCCCATGACTACAGATATAGACGCCCTATAACGTCACCTGAAATCAGAAACAAATCAAGGCAAGGCCAGGAGGTTGTGCCCTTGTGAGACGTAGGAGAACTCAACAGGATAACCAGACAAGGTAGAGAACACCATTCATAACAGTAACACTAAGTAAGGAAGGCAGCCTTGATGCATGTTTTTTTCGAAGAACCCTAAATATTGGAGACTTAGCACACTCTGTTCAAAGATGGACGACAAAACTCACAACTAGCAATGAAAACTGACTGGCAAATAGATGACATTCATTTTCAAGCAGAAACATCTTCATAAACATTATTTCTTCCTCATTCAAACATAGATTTCAATGTCTTTCAAAGCTGTCACTTCAACACACGACTGAAACTTAATGGTCTTGGTGTGTGAATAACAGGAGCGAGTTTTAAAGTTATCTCAATCGACTTATGTTTTAATTGGTTTCCAACAAAGGTGTTAGCCTTGGTGCCTGGGTAATTATTGGTGTTAGGGTTAGTGGTAGGGTTGCTATCAGAACACTCCCTCCCTGCAAGGACGTGCAGGTCTACGTACCTTAACAGATGTTCCATGGAATTACTTGAAAAGTGACCCTTGGACACACAATGAAGTACCTGGTGATGTTACTGTAATGAGGTTAAATTATATTAAGAATGAACAGTTTTTGCATGTTTTATTGGTGTTAGGGTTAGTGGTAGGGTTGCATCTGCCGGAGTACAGTTATTAAAGGACCAAGAGGGTTCGATTTAGGATGGTCATAGGGATACTATGTCACATTTTTGTGAAAAATAAATACAATACCATATTTCCATCCGTAATTCAGAATAGTTTAGTAATTGATTCAGAATTAAAAACACATTTATTCAAATTGCAAAATGTGAGGAATTTAATTTGTCAACTGTGCCATCTATTTTGTGAAGTGCACCTATCCCTCCTGCAGCAAAGCACCCCCACAACATGATGCTGCCACCCCCGTGCTTCATGGTTGGGATGGTGTTCTTCGGCTTGCAAGCCTCCCCTGTTTTCCTCCAAACGTAACGATGGTCATTATGGCCAAAAAGTTTTATTTTTGTTTCATCAGACCAGAGGACATTTCTCCAAAAGTACGATCTTTGTCCCCATGTGCAGTTGCAAACCGTAGGCTGGACTTTTTATGGCGGTTTTGGAGCAGTGGCTTCTTCCTTGCTGAGCGGCCTTTCAGGTTATTTCGATATAGAACTCGTTTTACTGTYGATATAGATACTTTTGTACCTGTTTCCTCTAGCATCTTCACAAGGTCCTTTGCTGTTGTTCTGGGATTGATTTGCACTTTTCGCACCAAAGTACGTTCATCTCTAGGAGATAAAACGCGTCTCCTTCCTGAGCGGTATAACGGCTGCGTGGTCCCATGGTGTTTATACTTGCGTACTATTGTTTGTACAGATGAACGCGGTACCTTCAGCCGTTTGGAAATTGCTCCCAAAGATGAACCAGACTTGGCTAAATTCTTTTGATTTTGCCATGATGTCAAGCAAAGAGGCATTGAGTTTGAAGGTAGGCCTTGAAATACATCCACAGGTACACCTCCAATTCACTCAAATTATGTGAATTGGCCTATCAGAAGCTTCTAAAGCCATGACATCATTTTCTGGAATTTTCTAAGCTGTTTAAAGGTACGGTCAACTTAGTGTATGTAAACTTCTGACCCACTGGAATTGTGATACAGTGAATTATAAGTGAAATAATCTTTCTGTAAACAATTGTTAGAAAAATTACTTGTGTCATGCACAAAGTAGATGTCCTAACCAACTTGCCAAAACTATAGTTTGTTAACAAGAAATTTGTGGAGTGGTTGAAAAACTAGCTTTAATGACTCCAACCTAAATGTATGTAAACTTCCAACTTCAACTGTATAGATAGACATGATATAAGCCTTATAATGAGACACTAGGTAAGTTTCCATGAACTTGTCCAGTGATTTCTTGTCAACAGTTAGAAAGTTAGCATGGAAAGTAGATTGCCTGCCAATTCCCTGCCATGTTGCCTTTCCATTAAACTGCGTTGTGTCGATAAAAACAGCTGAATGTAATGACGTCACAAGTAACGCCTAACACCTTTTCTCATTAACCTAGTTGAGTATGTTGAATAAAGTGGTTGAAGTGTTTCCATTATCCATTTAGGCAAATTGAGCATTAATAAAGTGGCGACAGCCTGTATGCCGTCCCACAAATTTGTTTCATGTCTCAGGTAGCCCGCAAAAGCCAGCATGGATAGAATGCAAGAGGTGACCTAATATTCTTTATAATAATTCTCAATTGCCTACTTATGGCCATGGTCCGTGCCATTGTAGGCACGTAGGCCTAGTAGCGATCAGAAACAATTTTATGGTGAAACTTCCAATTGCAATGTAAAGCAATACATCTTCTTGATGATCCAGGACACATCATAAGCAATTCTTGTCTTGCAAAAAATGTATTTAGTTTTCAATCGAAAAACAGCATTTCCATCATAATTTATCTCAATAACGAAATCTCTACAAAAACCAACCCACCCTTGTTGAACTGATACTTTTTTTTGATCTGCTGTTCTCTTACATTTCCATGAAAAATGTTGCAATGATTTTTTTGCGACATTGCTTTTGTCAATGGAAAACGGCCAAATATTATCCTGGACTAGTGTAATTATTATCTTGGACTGCTATTATTATTATCCTGGACTACTGTTATTATTATCCTGGACTACTATTATTATTATCCTGGACTACTATGACAGGTTCTGCAGGAGAGTCTCAGCAGGGTCAGTGACATCAGAGTGACACAGACAGGTTGCCCTGGCGATTAACATGATTGTGAAGTCTGCTGAAGCTTAGTGTTGGGGCCTCTGAACCAAATCTGGGTTGCGACAGTCATCAATCAGGACCTTGATGGACGACCTGGCAGTCACTACAGTCAATGCCAGGATACAATTGGATTCTGCAAGGGCTGGAGAAGCTGATCGAATGGGCCAGGATGAGCTTCAAGCCTACAAAGTCGAGTTCCATGGTGCTGAAGAAGGGCAAGGTCGTGGAAAGATTAGGCTTCAACATTGCAGGAAAGCCAATCCCAACCATCTCGGAAAAGCCAGTGAAAGGCTTTGGCAAGATATTCAACAGCAGCCTGAACAACTCAACATCAGTTCAAAAGTCTTGTCAAGAGCTTGAGAGCTGGCTGAGCGCGGTAGATCGGTCTGGGCTGCCTGGCAGGTTTAAGGTGTGGATGTATCAGCACGGTATCCTTCTGAGGATACTCTGGGCTCTGCTTATCTACAACGTCCCCATCTCCACTGTCGAGAACTTGGAGAGGAAAGTCAACAGCTATCTCCGGAGGTGACTGCGGTCGACACAGAGTCTGAGCAGCATCGCCCTCTACGAGAACAAGAACAACAAGACAACTGTGAGACCAGACATCACCCTGGTCTCAGAGTCCACAAAGACCATTATCATTCTGGAACTGACAGTCCCTTGGGAAGACCGTCTAGAGGAGGAGTACAAGAAGAGGGCCAAGTACAAGGGACTGGTCATGGACCGCTGGAAGCAGGGTTGGAAGGCACATGCCTATCAAAGTAGGTTGCAGGGGTTTTGCTGGGCAATCCCTTCACAGAGCCTACAGCACACTCAGCATCACTGGAGAGCCATCACCAGCACCAACGAGGCAGCATCACTGGAGAGCCATCACCAGCACCAACGAGGCAGCATCACTGGAGAGCCATCACCAGCACCAACTAGGCAGCATCACTGGAGAGCCATCACCAGCACCAACGAGGCAGCATCACTGGAGAGCCATCACCAGCACCAACGAGGCAGCTGAAAAAGCCACTTGGACGCAAGTCGAGGTCTGATCAACCTTGGCTGGTTTGCCTGGGCGAGGGCGTCTGATGTTGAAAGACCTGAAACACCCATTGAACCCAGGTTACATCACTTATGATGTGTCCAGGAGCATCACGAAGATGTATTCATCTAATAACAATACATTGTAAGGTTGATAAATCATAGCAAGTAATAACAAGTAATAAAGCATTATAACCGGAATGCTTTAGGCAAAGTGTTACCGAGATGTGAACATCAACATTGGTCAAAAAAAAGTCCATATTTTTGTTCATGCAACCTCAAATGTATAGTTCAAGCCTGAGCAGGTATTGTTAGATGAACACATTACAGCACTAAGCAGATATTGTTAGATGAACACAATATTTAAGTTAATTCAGCTAAACTAGTAATGTAGCCAACATATAAGATATGTTTAGCAAACTGAAAATATACACTACCGTTCAAAAGTTTGGGGTCACGTACAAATGTCCTTGTTTTCCATGAAAACATAAATGAAATGAGTTGCAAAATGAATAGGAAATATAGTCAAGACGTTGACAAGGTTATAAATAACGATTTTTAATTGAAATAATAATTGTGTCCTTCAAACTTTGCTTTCGTTAAAGAATCCTCCATTTGCAGCAATTACAGCCCTGCAGACCTTTGGCATTCTAGTTGTCAATTTGTTGAGGTAATCTGAAGAGATTTCACCCCATGCTTCCTGAAGCACCTCCCACAAGTTGGATTGGCTTGATGGTCACTTCTTACGTACCATACGGTCAAGCTGCAGCTCAATAGGGTTGAGATCCTGTGACTGTGCTGGCCACTCCATTATAGACAGAATACCAGCTGACTGCTTCTTCCCTAAATAGTTCTTGCATAGTTTGTAGCTGTGCTCTGGGTCATTGTCCTGTTGGAGGAAATTGGCTCCAATTAAGCGCCGTTCACAGGGTATGGCATGGTGTTGCAAAATGGAGTGATAGCCTTCCTTCTTCAAGATCCCCTTTACCCTGTACAAATCTCCCACTTTACCACCACCAAAGCACCCCAGATCGTCACATTGCCTCTACCATGCTTGACAGATGGCGTCAAGCACTCCTCCAGTATCTTTTCAGTTTTTCTGCATCTCACGAATGTTCTTCTTTGTGATCCGAACACCTCATACTTAGGTTCATCTGTCCATAACACTTTTTTTCCAATCTTTCTCTGTCCAGTGTCTGTGTTCTTTTGCCCATCATAATCTCTTATTTTTATTGGCCAGTCTGAGATATTGCTTTTTCTTTGCAACTCAGCCTAGAATCCCGGAGTCGCCTCTTCACTGTTGACGTTGAGACTGGTGTTTTGAGGGTACTATTTAATGAAGCTGCCAGTTGAGGACTTGTGAGGCGTCTGTTTCTCAAACTAGACACTCTAATGTACTTGTCCTCTTGCTCAGTTATGCACCGGGGCCTCCCACTCCTCTTTCTATTCTGGTTAGAGCCAGTTTGAGCTGTTCTGTGAAGGGAGTAGTACACAGCATTGTACAAGATCTTCAGTTTCTTGGCAATTTCTCGCATGGAATAGCCTTCATTTCTCAGAACAAGAATAGACTGATGAGTTTCAGAAGAAAGTCTTTGTTTCTGGCCATTTTGAGCCTGTAATCGATCCCACAAATGCTGATGCTCCAGATACTCAACTAGTCTAAAGAAGGCCAGTTTTATTGCTTCTTTAAATAGCACAACAGTTTTCAGCTGTGCTAATATAATTGTAAAAGGGTTTTCTAAAGATCAATTAGTCTTTTAAAATTGTAAACTTGGATTAGCTAACACAACGTGCTGTTGGAACACAGGAGTGATGGTTGCTGATAATGGGCCTCTGTACACCTATGTAGATATTCTATAAAAAATCTGCCGTTTCCAGCTACAGTAGTCATTTACAACATTAACAATGTCTACACTGTATTTCTGATCAATTTTATGTTATTTTAATGGACAAACAATGTGCTTTTCTTTCAAAAACAAGGACATTTCTAAGTGACTTCAAACTTGTGAACAGTAGTGAACATTTTTTCACACTCAAAGGTGAAAAGTTTAGTTAATTTACAAAGTATTGTAGCCAATTACCAAGGTAGGCCTCTTTCCTATAGTGCAATACCCTGTGAGTATTAGATGTTCAGCATACTGTAAGCCACGGGACCAACAACAGGCTTTAGAGAATCACTGTTGTTTTATACTTACCATAGATCAAGGTCATGTCTCTGTCCCTGGGAGTACTTTACTGTGCATTGCACGTTTTAAATCAGTTGGCTGTGGTATTTTTAAACCATATGTTGTCAAAAAAAGGTGTTTGCTTATTGAATAATTGGATTGAGAGACAGACAACAGCATCTTAAACAAGAAAGTTAAGTCGGGGGAGGGGTCAGAGGTCCGGCTATAAAGAGTGATGTCAACAGTCAGAGACTGCACTCTAACCACAGAACACTCAAGGGATTTGAACGTCAGTGGAACACTGATAGCTTTAAGAAAGGTAAGACATCACCATTCTTTTTGCTTCACAGCTTTGTAGTTTTGTAGTGGGAGGGATGACGGAAGAGACAAAGCCTTACTCTGTGAATATCAGAAGGACATTATATCAACAGAGGACATCCTAACTGCAAATAGGTAGAATAATTTAAACTTTCAATGCCTACACAGTTTTCAACTGGCTTTAAACCAGTACTGATGTTGTCTAAACCACTGTAATATAGATGAAAATAAGTTGGTACATGCTTCAACTTGTAGCAAACCAATTATATTTTGACATTGGSACAATAACTGTTGCGCTCCAATGAACATTACACACTGCATAATTAGGAGCCTCAAATGTTATAGTAGCATGGAACAGCTCAACCCTGACTTCTAAACACTTAGGTCTTTCCTGTCTGGCCTGTTAATACCCATGTCAGTCAGATTTAGTAGGGGATAGTAAAAGGTATTAAGGGAATTACATTGTAAGGATTATTTTTGTCACTCAGGTCAATGATAGAGAAGTAACATAGCATCCCTCCTGTAATTGCTGTAAAATGTACAACACTCAGGCATATAGCTACTCAATCTAATTCATTGATACTGGAAATGGCAGTGGGTTAAATCAGTGTCCGGTAGCCTACTGGCAGTGTCCGGTAGCCTACTGGCAGTGTCCGGTCGCCTACTGGCAGTGTCGGTCGTACTGGAGTGTCGGTCCCGCCAATGGCAGATGTCGGTGCAATATCAAGTATCGGTGACTACTAGCAGTGTCTGGTAGCCTACTGACAGTGTTTGGTAGCCTACTGTCAGTGTCTGGTAGACTTCTGACAGTGTCTGGTAGACTACTAGCAGTGTTTCTGGTAGCCTACTGACAGTGTCTGGTTGCCTACTGGCAGTGTCTGGGTGCCTACTGGCAGTGTCTGGGTGCCTACTGGCAGTGTCTGGGTGCCTACTGGCAGTATCCGGTAGTCTACTAGCATTGTTTCTGGTAGCCAACTGGCAGTGTCTGGGTGCCTACTGGCAGTGTCTGGGTGCCTACTGGCAGTGTCCGGTAGTCTACTAGCATTGTTTCTGGTAGCCAACTGGCAGTGTCCGGTAGCCTACTAGCAGTGTTTCTGGGTGGCTACTGGCAGTGTCTGGTAGCCTACTAGCAGTGTTTCTGGTAGCCAACTAGCAGTGTCCGGTAGCCTACTAGCAGTGTTTCTGGTAGCCAACTAGCAGTGTCCGGTAGCCTACTAGCAGTGTTTCTGGTCATCTACTGGCAGTGTTTCTGGTAGCCTACTGGCAGTGTCTGGTAGCCTACTGGAAGTGTTTAGTCGCCTACTGGCAGTGTCTGGTATACTACTGACAGTGTCTGGTAGCCCACTGGCAGTGTCTGCCATCTGTAGGAGAAATGTGCTGCTATTACATTGTGGAACAGATCTCTCTGATAAAGACAGCTGACTGCTGACAATCCAGTCTTAACTTCTTACTACTGAAATATAGTCAACTACTACCTGTAAACTATACAGGTAGTCTCTGTAACACTTTCCAAATGCAACTCAAGAAGGCCGCTCTCCATGGTCATCAATACCATGGTGTCTGTGCTGAGGGGAGGACGAAACCATGTGTTTGATGAAACCATGTGTTTGATGCATTTGATACCATTTCACTCATTCCGCTCCAGCCATTACAATGAGCCCATCCTCCCCAATTAAGATGCCACCAACCTCCTGTGCATGGCGTATCCATTTGGGACACTTCTGGAAGCACTATCCAGAAATCCACTGTAATTGATTGAATACCGGTCTTGTATTGAGATCTGGACCATGGACAGCAACATTGTTGAGGATAGAAAGTGATACAGTCCCAAAATACAAACAAGAGAAATGTCAATAGTGGATTTAAACTTATTTTTCAGTTAGACTAAAATGAGATAATTCTTATTCTTCTTTTATTCCTTTTATGAGTATTGATACTGTTATGATCTCATTTTATTATCTTCATCTATCCACTGTAAATTTTTCAGGAAACTAAGACACCTTGTGACCCTGTGACCTTGTGAATGCTTTTGGGAAGCCTTGGTCAATATGTGTAATCCACCAGGGACGTGAGGATGAAACCCCTCCGTTTAGAATGGAGTATTACATAAGAATGTGCTACCTTGTAAATCCTGCCCAGGTTACGTTTAGCTACTGTTAGGGTCTCTGTGCCTCTGCAGTCTATTAGATGAGCGTTGTCAATAGCAGCAGTACTTTGAAAAGCTAAACCCCAGCCAAGATTTGGCTCAGGGCAACTAACAGTGATGCTGTAATCTCATTCCACCAGATTATTCCCTGTCACTCAACACAGATACAGCATCCTTTCATCCATAACTCATTGGTGAATCAGGGGTTATGCCTGATAGTGATTGAGATTCACTTTTTGTTGTAATTTTCATGAACTCACACGTTTTGTTTTGTCCACAGAAAGAATTCCTGAAATTGCTGAAAAATGTCAAAGTAAGCCCCCACCTGATTTTCAATTAGACTACATGTTGATAGTATTGCAATGTTATTGAATGTCATACATGGTTTATATTACTATGTTACTAGTAAAACTTTCTTTTGTTTGTTCGGCCAATGTAATTGGCTGTTTGCAAGTGTTTCAGACCATTTGAGGACACCTTGCCCCAAAGATCCTCTTAATCTGTAGAGAGCACAGAGGCTGATGGATCTATTGAATTAACCTGTTCTCTCACCCACTACATCTAACTTTGACTATCTCAGGTGTCACAGAGTAGATGTCCTTAGATGCACCTCCTCGTCTTCACTATGCTTTAGAAGCGCACATGGGAAGAATTCCACTTAGAAACCTTTTCTACTGAGCGGTAGCAACACTCCTCTATTTTGTATACACTCTTAGAAAAAAGGTTTCCAAAAGGGTTCTTCAGCTGTCCCCATATGAGAACCCTTTTTGGTTACATGGAGAACCCTCTGTGGAAAGGGTTCTACATAGAAACCGAAAGGGTTCTACCTGGAACCAAACCCGGGGAGTACTCTTAGAAAAAAGGTTTCCAAAAGGGTTCTTCAGCTGTCCCATATGAGAACCCTTTTTGGTTACATGGAGCACCTCTGTGGAAAGGGTTCTACATAGAAACCGAAAGGGTTTACCTGGAACCAAACTGTTATGCTGATGAATGAGGACCCAAAAGCGACGTATAGTAACAGAGTCTTTATTCCAGTATTAAACAAATAATGATTCTCCTGGATATAATCAATGGTAATCCAAAACAGGAAACTGAAATCCTCTCGTCAATAGAGAGGAACGACTGGAGACGCGACCACAGACTGCAGGTCGCTTCAGGAAGGCACAGGCCGTAGCTGACATAGACACCTGCTCACACGCAGATCTGAAGAAGGCAAAGAACACGAAGGGCGGAACAAGGACACAGGAACAGCAAACATCAAACAAGAATCCGACAAGGACAGGAGCGGAAAACAGAGGGAGAAATAGGGACTCTAATCAAGAGGGCAAAATAGGGGACAGGTGTGAAAGAGTAAATGAGGTCGTAGGGAGAATGAGAAACAGCTGGGAGCAGGAACGAAACGATAGAGAGAGAGAAAGAGAAAGAACCTAATAAGACAAGCAGAGGAAGCACAGGGACAAGACATGATCAAAGACAAAACATGACAGTACCCCCCACTCACCGAGCGCCTCCTGGCGCACTCGAGGAGGAACCCTGGCGGCAACGAAGGAAATCATCAATCAACGAACGGTCCAGCACGTCCCGAGACGGACCCAACTCCTCTCCTCAGGACCGTAACCCTCCCAATTCCACTAAGTACTGGTGACCACGTCCCGAGAACGCATGTCCATGATCTTCCGTACCTTGTAAATAGGAGCGCCCTCGACAAGGACGGGGGGGGGGAGGGAAGACGAACGGGGGCGCGAAGAAAAGGCTTGACACAGGAGACATGGAAGACAGGGTGGACGCGACGAGATGTTGCGGAAGAAGCAGTCGCACAGCGACAGGATTGACGACCTGAGAACACGGAACGGACCAATGAACCGCGGAGTCAACTTGCGAGAAGCTGTCGTAAGGGGAAGGTTACGAGTGGAAAGCCACACTCTCTGACCGCGACATTACCTAGGACTCTTAATCCTACGTTTATTGGCGGCTCTCACAGTCTGCGCCCTGTAACGGCAAAGTGCAGACCTGACCTCCTCCAGGTGCGCTCACAACGTTGGACAAAAGCCTGAGCGGAGGGAACGCTGGACTCGGCGAGCTGGGACGAAAACAGAGGAGGCTGGTAGCCAAGACTACTCTGAAACGGGGACAGCCCGGTAGCAGACGAAGGAAGCGAGTTGTGAGCGTACTCAGCCCAGGGGAGCTGTTCTGCCCAAGACGCAGGGTTTCGAAACGAAAGCTGCGTAATATGCGACCAATCGACTGATGGCCCGCTTTTGTTGACGTTAGACTGGGATGAAACCCGAAGAGACGACTGACGGAAGCACCAATAAAACGACGAACTCCCCCAAAACTGTGACGTGAATTGCGGACCTCTGTCTGAAACGGCGTCTAACGGGAGGCATGAATTTTGAACACTTCCATGAGATTTGTGCCGTCTCCTTAGCGGAAGGAAGCTACGCGAGGGGAATGAATGTGCCGCCTTAGAGAACCTATCGATAACCGTTAAGAATCACAGTCTTCCCCGCCAGACGACGCAGCCGGGTAATAAAGTCTAAGGCGATGTGAGACAATGGTCGCGAAGAATGGAAGCGGTCTGAGACGACCGTCAGTGATGTAGTATGTACCTGACTTAGGTCCTGCGCGCAGTCCGAAAGCAGCCCACGAAACGACGCGTGTCCGCTCCTGATAGGCCACCAAAACCGTGGCGAATAGAAGCAAGCGTACCGAACGCCGGGGTGGCCAGCTACTTGCAGAGTGAGCCCACTGAAGCACAGCCAGACGAGTAGAGACAGGAACGACAGAAGGTTAAGCTAGGAACAAGCGCGGCGGCGACGCAGTGTGAGTGAGTGCTTGCTTTACCCTGTCTCTTCAATTCCCCAGACAAGTCACCGACAACACGCCCTTCAGGGAGAATTTCCCTCGGGGTCGGTCGAAGCCACACGACAGAACTAAAGAGACGGGATAAGGCATCAGGCTTGGTGTTGCTTATTTCCCGGCCATAGGAAATCACGAACTCGAAACGAGGCGAAAAACAACGCCAAGAGCTTGACGTGCCTTAAGTCGTTTGACCGAAGGATGTACTCAAGGTTCTTATGGTCAGTCCATAACGACAAAAGGGATCGGTCGGCCCCCTCAACCACTGTCGCCATTGCGCCCCCTAAATTTTGGGGCCTTTAAGCGGATGGCGAGCAGTTCACGGTTACCACATCATAGTTGCGTTCGATGCGCGAAGGCCGATGAGAAAGTAAGCGCAGAATGGACCGCTTATCGTCAGCTGGAAGCGCTGAGACCAGAATGGCTCCCACGCCCTCGAGCCGTCAACCTCGACATGATTGTTTAGTGACGTCAGGGAGTAAACAAGGATAGGGGGGATGTAAAACGCTTCTTGAGGAGATCAAAAGCTCCCTGGGGGAACCGGAACCAACTTAAAGCAAGTCTTGACATAGAAGTCAGAGCTGTGAGAGGGGCAGACCACTTTGACGACATTACGAATGAAACGGCCGATAGACAATTAGCGAACCGGACAAGCCGCTGCAACTCGCACACGTGACTTAGGGACGGGCCAATCGCTGACAGCCTGGACTTCAGCGGGATTATCTGAATGCTTCAGCGAAATAACAGAACGAGAAAAGTGACAGAGGAGATCATGAAAGGCGCACTTCTCAGCCTTCACGTAGAGACAATTTCTAAAAAGGCGTGGAGTACATCGTCGAACGTGCTGAACATGAATCTCGCGTACGGTGAAAAATCAGATATCGTCAAGGTAAACGAAACAAAATGTTCAGCTGTCTCTCAGAAACATCATTAAACAATGCTGAACACAGCTGGAGCATTAGCGGAGACCGAACGGCGGCAGAACCGACGGTATTCCAAATGCCTAACGGAGTGTTAAACGGACCGTTTTCACCACTCGTCCTCTCTGATGCGTACGAGATGGTAAGCGTTACGAAGGTCAACTTAGTAAGCAACTGGTCCTGCAACATCTCGAAGGCTGACGACATAAGGGGAAAGCGGATAACGATTCTTAACCGTTATGTCATTCAGCCTCGATAATCACGGCAGGGGCGCAGAGTACGTCCTTCTTCTTAACAAAGAAAAATCCCGCTCCGGCGGGAGAGGAAGAAGGCAACACGGTACGGCGTCGAGCGCCACCAGCCCGATCACTCTGCGCGTTCTTGGGCGGCAGGCGAGTCGTCCCCGAGGGGAGTGGTCCGGAGGAGATCAATACACAATCATACGACGCGGTGAGGAGGGAAGGGAGCTGGTCTGGACCGACTGAAGAACCGTGCGCAGATCATGAATATTGCTCCGGCACTCCTGTCAATCACCAGGTTCCCTCCTGAAAGTAGAGGGGACAGAAGACACAGGAGGGATAGCAGAGCATTAAACACTTCACCATGATCAAGAAACGTTTCCAAGCTAGGATTAGATAACTAGAATCCCAAATTAATAGAAGGATTGATGACATACTGCAGCGGATGGCCCAAACAACAGGTTGTAAAAGGTGAACGAAAAATCAAAAGGAAAATGGTTCTCACTGGTGGTTACAGATACTGTGAGGGTTAAAGTAGTGTCTCACATCTGATACTGGGAGAAGACTACCATCTAAGGCGAACATGGGGCTGGGCTTCTACTGTCTGAGAGGAAGTCATGTTTCCGAGCATGCTTCGTCCATAAAACACCCTCCAGCCCTGAGTCCTAATCAAGGCACTGGCAGAGGCGAACGGTCCAGCGTAGATGGACGCCGACAAGGTAGTCCAGGACTTGATGGAGAGCCTGAGTATAGCGCTCCACTCAGTATAAGCCCTCCGCTTAACTGATTGAGCTCTGGCTTTTACTGGAATGACATGACAACATGTCAGCAGAACCGCAATTAGAGGCAAAGGCGGTTGGTGATTCTGCGTTCCACTCTCCTTAGTTCGAGATGCGAATACCTCCAGACTGCTGGGCTCAGTCTCTGAGCCGGTGGGAGGAGATGGTTGAGATGCGGCAGAGGGGAAACACGTTAACGCGAGCTCTCCTCCAGAGCCTGTGAGCGACGATCTACCGTCGTTCTATCGGATGGCGAAGTGCATCAAAGAGTCCACGCTGGGAAGGAACCTCCCGGGAGAAGAATCTCATCCTTAACCTCAGCGTGGAGTCCCCTCCGAAAAACCGAGCCGAGCAACGCCGGCTCGTTTCCCGTCACAGGATGCAGCAAGAGGTGCGAACTCTATAGAGTAATCCGTTTATGGGAATCGATCACCTTGACATAGGGAAGCCAGGGGCCCAGGAGCTCCTTCCCAAAAAACTGAACCGATAAAACCGGATCATCTCCTCTTTAAAGTTTCTGATAATTCGTTAGAACAACTCAGCCCTTGCCTCCAGATAGGCTGTGCCCACTCCCGAGCCGACCAGTAGGAGTGATATGACGTAAGCGATCCCGAGCTCTCTCACTAGAGTACCGTGTTGGGCTGGAGAGAGAAACAATATCCCACTGGGTGAACGAAAAGAGCGCACTCAGTGGGCTGGCCGCAGAGTAATATGGGTGGGTTATTACCCCTAGGTTCCGGAGACTCGGAAGACCAGGAGTAGCTGGTGGACGAGACGAGACTCTGAAACTGTCCAGAGAGATCGGAGACCTGAGCGCCCAGGTCTCAACCGGCACTGACGAGCAGCCAACATTCCCTGCCTCGTGTTCTGCCGAAGACATTGCTCCTGGAACTCCGACGGCAGTGTTGAGAGTAATCCATAGGTCGCTGGTTCCCTCTTGGTCGGATTCTTTCTGTATCGCCTGATGAATGAGGACCCAAAAGCGACGTATAGTAACAGAGTCCTTTATTCCAGTATTCCAACAAATAATGATTCTCCTGGATATATCAATGGTAATCAAAAAGGAAACTGAATCCTCCTCGTCAATAGAGAGGAACGACTGGGAGACGCGACCACAGACTGCAGGTCGCTCAGCGAAAGGCCCGGCCGTAGCCTGAACATAGACCTGCTCACATCCAATCGAGCATCTGAAGAAGGCAAAGAACACCGACAGGGGCGGGAAAAGGACACAGGACAGCAACATCAAACAAGAAATCCGACAGGACAGGAGCGGAAAACAGAGGGAGAAATGGGACTCTAATCTCAGAGGGCAAAATAGCGGGACGGTGTGAAAGAGTAAATGAAGGGTCGTAGGGAGAATGAGAACGCTGGGACAGGAAACGGAACGACAGACGAGAGGCAAGAGTAAAAGAAACCTTATGACAGCAGATGGGAAGCAGGGTTACATAGACATACCGAAAGGACTACCTGGAACCACAAACAGGTTCTTCAAAGGGTTATCCAATGGGGCCAGCCGAAGATCCCTTTTAGGTTCTAGATAGCACCTTTTCTTCTAAGCGTGTACCTATCTATCTCATGTAGGCTTATCTGTTATAACCCTACTTGATGGTATCTGATAAATGGTGCAGAATAAGAAAATGTATCTAACAAAAACGTCAAGAAATCCCTTTAATACTCAGAGGACTGCTGACTATGTCAGGAATAACACAGGAAATACATTGAGTCCTCTCCAACACTCAGCCATGGATATTAATACCATGCAAAGTGTTATAATTCACAAAGATTTGTCGTTGTTAGTGACATTAGCTTAAGTCAAAGTTTTTTCATCTGCCCATAAGGAGAGGCATTGTTCTCTGTAGGTTTTACAATATCAAATAGAGTAGCACACTCCATATATACAACTCCCAGTAATTTATTGGGTATTTTCCACATTTTTCGGCATCCCTGTGCTTCTTCTGTAGGTTTGACAGCATGGGTTGAGTTGCAGGGTTGAGTTGCATGGGTTGATGTTTGCATGGGTTGAGTTGCAATGTGGAGTTGCCATGGGTTACAGCAATGGGTTGAGTTGCATGGGTTTGAGTTGCCTGGGGTTGGAACCA
>NC_036844.1:32552297-32555496 GCF_002910315.2 Salvelinus sp. IW2-2015
TGTTATGCTGATGAATGAGGACCCAAAAGCGACGTAATAGTAACAGAGTCTTTATTCCAGTATTAAACAAATAATGATTCTCCTGGATATAATCAATGGTAATCCAAAACAGGAAACTGAAATCCTCTCGTCAATAGAGAGGAACGACTGGAGACGCGACCACAGACTGCAGGTCGCTTCAGGAAGGCACAGGCCGTAGCTGACATAGACACCTGCTCACACGCAGCATCTGAAGAAGGCAAAGAAACACGACAGGGCGGAACAAGGACACAGGAACAGCAAACATCAAAAATCCGACAAAGGACGGAGCGGAAACACGAGGGAGAAAATGGGACTCTACATCAGAGGCAAAATAGGGGACAGGTGTGAAAGAGTAAATGAGGTCGTAGGGAGAATGAGAAACAGCTGGGAGCAGGAACGGAACGATAGAGAGAGAGAGAGAAAGAACCTAATAAGACCAGCAGAGGGAAGCACAGGGACAAGACATGATCAAAGACAAAACATGACAGTACCCCCCACTCACCGAGCGCCTCCTGGCGCACTCGAGGAGGAACCCTGGCGGCACACGAAGGAAATCATCAATCAACGAACGGTCCAGCACGTCCGAGACGGAACCCAACTCCTCTCCTCAGGACCGTAACCCTCCCAATCCACTAAGTACTGGTGACCACGTCCGAGAACGCATGTCCATGATCTTCCGTACTTTGTAAATAGGAGCGCCCTCGACAAGGACGGGGGGGGGGAGGGAAGACGAACGGGGGCGCGAAGAAAAGGCTGTGACACAGGAGACATGGAAGACAGGGTGGACGCGACGAAGATGTTGCGGAAGAAGCAGTCGCACAGCGACAGGATTGACGACCTGAGAGACACGGAACGGACCAATGAACCGCGGAGGTCAACTTGCGAGAAGCTGTCGTAGGGGAAGGTTACGAGTGGAAAGCCACACTCTCTGACCCGCGACAATACCTAGGACTCTTAATCCTACGTTTATTGGCGGCTCTCACAGTCTGCGCCCTGTAACGGCAAAGTGCAGACGCATGGGTTGAACAGCATGGGTTGAGTTGCATGGGTTGAGTTGCATGGGTTGAGTTGCATGGGTTGAGTTGCATGGGTTGAGTTGCACGAGTTGAGTTGCCATAAGGTGCTAGTGAAAGTCAATAATAGGTTTGTTTCCCTGAGGACTACTGAGAGGAGGGCTCCAMTCAGTTCAACAGGATTCGAGAGAGAGGCAGGCAAGGCTGCAGCTTTGACTTGAGCACCCTTGAATACCACAAGTACTACGTGGTGAATGGTCACTTATGCAGGGGGGCTTACAGCCCGAGTCAAATCCAGTCAGTTAGGTAATATTACACTCAAGGGTTAATTCCTCAGATCTGCTCATGTAAGACAATGTACGACCCTGACTGATACCTTCTGCCCTCAGTATGGTCTGACAAACACATTTCCAAACTCTCTCAGGATTAGGAAGCATTTTGGACAAAACATGTCAGTTATCATCATTTTGTATAAATAATATGTTTATATCGGGTTGTGTCATTATAATTTGCATACCTTCGCACATTTGATTGACTGTTGATTGATAATTTGTCTTCCGATAAACCTTTGTTTTTTCACTACTTGAAATTAACATTGAGTGTTTAATCCTTGCAGAATGTGCCACTTTGGTCACTAAAGACAGAGAAATGTTTTAAACACTGCTGACCGTTTAGTTGATATTTTCTCAGGGTATACAAAAAAACCTCTGGGAATGGCGCAGTAAGTGAAAACTTTTCTGTCTCTCTAATACTTGCCCCATAGAAATACAGACCATCACCTATTTGTGATAAATGTGATAGAGCTCCAGAAACATTCTGTTTGATAATTTTATTCTTCTTATCTTCAGCTTACCCTTTACCTGGGAAAGAGAGACTACGTCGACCATGTTCAGAATGTGGACTCCATCGGTAACTCTTACTTTTATACTTGGCACTTCTGCATCGTAAGTTTAGACATTTGTGTTGAGGGGAAATCTCTAAAATCTCTACCCATCGTTGTTACAGAGGGAGTGGTGAAAATTGATCCTGCAGACCTTGGAGGCAAGAAAGGTACACATTCTTTTACAATACCATTTTTTACAGATAAGTTGCTAATGTTAGTAGTCCTGTGGAATGATTATACACTGGCTAATGTTTATCCTGGTCTCTAGCGTTTATCCTGGTCTCTAGTGTTTATCCTGGTCTCTAGTGTTTATCCTGGTCTCTAGTGTTTATCCTGGTCTCTAGCTTTAGCGTTTAATTTCCTGGTTCTAGTGTTTATTGCTGCATCTCCTATGCTGCTATTCCTGGCTACGGTGTTTACTTCTCCCTGGTCTCTAGTGGTGTATATATTTCCTGTCTCGTAGTGTTTATCTTTGTTGCTTTTTTGTTTGGATCGCTAGGAGTCGTCTGTCCTCTAGCGTTTATTTTAGTAGGATTGTTGTTTTCCTGGTCCTCTAATGTTTAATTTTCTTTGTTTTTTGTATATTTGCTTATCTCTCATTAATTCTTTGCTCATCCTTTCTATTTTTTCTCTTTTTCTTAATCCTGGTCTCTAGTGGTTTTATCCCCGTGGTCTCTAGTGTTTATCATCTTCTGGTCTTAGTTGTTTATCCTGGTCTGACTAGTGTTTATTTTTTGATATTTTTATTATTTTTTGCCTGGTTTTCATTTGAAACTGGGGGTAGGCGCCATGTCTTGTCTGGTCAATCATTAAGTGTCTTCTTCATTTGGGATTGTTTGGCGCATGGTCCTCATTCGTGCGTTTATATTCCTGGTCTCTAAATGTTTATCCTGGTCTCTCCGCTAGTGTTTATTTCTCATAATTCTTTTATCTGCCTGGTACCTATCCTTAATCAAAGGTTAGTGTTTATTTTTTATTATATCCGGTCATCCTCTTCCCTAGCGTTATTTTTTTTTCTCTTCCTGGTTCCTCTAAAATGTTTATCTTCCTGTGGTGTACTTAGTGGTTATTCGCTGGTTTCTAGCGTTTATCCTGGTCTCTTCTCCCTAAATGTTTATCCTTGGTCTTCTTCTCTGATCCGATATTCTAGAGTGTTTTTGGCAGGCCTGGCTGTGGCCTTATTTCCGCCGTTATGGCGCTGAGGCCCTGGAATGTCATTTGGATGTTCCTTTCAGGAAAGACTACACATCTGGGTTTCAAAGCCTCTCCACGTTGTAAAACC
>NC_036844.1:32555623-32574726 GCF_002910315.2 Salvelinus sp. IW2-2015
CCACTTTCCCCTCCATCCTTGTAGAGACACTGCCCGTCTGATCGTCCGTAAGATCCAGTTTGCCCCAGATGCAACTGGTGCTCCTGGTCCCAAGGCTGACATCTGCAAGAGCTTCATGATGTCTGACAAGCCTGTCCACCTGGAGGCCTCTCTGGATAAGGAGGTGAGTTAAACAGAAATCCTCACCGGCTTCTACAGCGCATATACTGTAACAGCTATATTAGAATAGATAACAAAAAGGGGTTGCAAACAGTAGAATTGTTTTTCTTATATTGATATCAGATCTATTACCATGGAGATCCGATCAATGTCAACGTCAAAGTCAAGAATGAAACCACCAAAACAGTGACAAAAATTAAAGTCACCGGTAAGTCTATCACCGCTGACTCTGAATGTTAGAACTAAAATACTATACTTAAGTTTATAACAGTGGGCTCTATCCTCCAGTTGACCAGACTACAGATGTGGTGCTCTACTCTGCGGACAAATACACCAAAACCGTACTTTGTCAAGAGTTTGGGTGAGTAGACAGAAACCAACCCTCTCCTCATCATCTTCTAAGAAGTGCTCTTCTCCTGATCCACTAACATCTCCAACCTTCTCCTACAGAGAGACAATAGATGCCAATAGCACATTTGATAAATCCCTCACCATCACCCCCCTACTGGCCGACAACAAGGAGAAGCGCGGTCTGGCGCTGGACGGCAGACTTAAAGATGAGGACACAAACCTAGCCTCCAACACTATGTGAGTGGCAGTCTACATTATTTTCACATTCAAATCTAGACACAAACAACCTGAGTCCATCTCTGTCTTCTCCTTTCTCCTCATCAGTATGAGGGACGGTATGGATAAAGAAGTGTTGGGAATCTTGGTCTCCTACAAAATRAAGGTCAACTTGATGGTGTCTTCAGGAGGGTAAGTCTTAGATTAAATACATGTTTGCCTGTAAGCCAATGCCATGTTTTACATTGAAATTGAGGAAAATATTAAATGCTAACCAATTATGTTCTTTACTCCCATTCAGCTTGTTGGGAGGTCTCACAGCCAGTGACGTACAGGTGGAGCTCCCCTTGATCCTCATGAACCCCAAACCCCAAGGTAAAGTAATAGTGTTACCTAATGAATAATAGGATTTACCATATCTAATAAACTGTCAAAGTAGAACTGATGTGATGATGATGCAATGTCTCTCTCTCTACTCATTCAAGGTTGCTATTCAATGTTACTAATGTAATCTTTCAACTCTTTTGCCTTCTACAAAATCAACCCCGTTACATGAGCAGATGTGTGAGTAAAACATTATAGGATATCATTTTTAAATACGTATTAGTAGCATACACCGCAGTGTTCAGCTTTAATGAAACATAGTCTGTGTTATGCACATTTTAAAGTAATTTTGAACTGCCTCGTGACCTTGTGCTGTTTTGGTGTTTCCTTTATGATCTGCAGAGGTCTCCCGGTGGGAGAGTGAAGGTGAGCTTCTATCRGACAGACTTATAGACCCTAACGTACAGTAGACATAAATATGATGTGAAGTGCCCGTTCATTGGAGGGCTGTTGAACRCTGGTCTTTATAGAGAGCAGACTATCACCAGTATTGGATAGCGCTAGCATAAAGGCACCCGCGGTTGTATTTCAATGAAGTTCAAACAAGTGTAGATGAATCAGATGATCCCGTCACTGAATGGAATGATTCTAATTATGACATTACTTCAGCACAAGAGTTCACTGCCTCAGTTCATGTGCCATCATTCACTGTAGTCATCTGTGACAGTCACCCAGCAGCCATATTTATTGTATGTGTTTTGTGAATCGCCAGAACGCATGTTACCCTTGAGGCTGAGTACATTCCCCCAGCAGAAGAAAGACYAGGAATGAGGGACTGCAAAGTTCAATGGAGCAAAGCTGTTGATGGCTGTCCAGATTGAAAGGCTGATGACCAAAGCAAAGYAGAAACTGGAATACCTCATAGGAAGAACAATCAATAAAAAATGTTAACAGCTTTATATGATGTTGATTTCTCTCACTATTACAGGCATTTTAGTGTTGTATTTMAGTGGTTTTGTCAGTGTAGTACCTGTACTGTAGTACCTGTACTGTAATGTATGTAGATATCCAGCCATGCGTATGAGTCATATCATTTCACACGTAGCTTAATTAACCATTCACTCTGTACTTCTCACATAAAACCAAGGGGGGTTAATGAACACATTCAGTATAAAGGGGTTTATTGGTTTGCGGATAAAACTCTCCCCTAAACTACTCCATCAAACGGAGTTCGGTAGTACTCAGTTCATCATATTCAAAGAATTGTGTTTTTCTGTGGTATGTATGTATGTTTTGGACCAAATAAAAACAACTCATATACTTCTAAGACTGGGTATTCATCCATGCACTGCAGTGCATTGAGGGGAACTGTCCATGGAGCTGAACTGGCATCAGGTAACATAACGTCTTCATAGCAAAACATGTTTTATAATTAAGCAATAAGGCCTGAAGATGTGTGGTACATGGCCAATGTACCATGGCTAAGGGCAGTTCTTTGCACGGCGCAATGCCTGGATACAGCCCTTAGTCGTGGTATATTGGCCATATACCACAAACCCCTGAGGTGCCTTATTGCTATAATAAACTGCTTACCAATGTAATTAGAGCAGTAAAAATAAATGTTGTATACCGGTGGTATACTGGTGGTATACTGTCTAATATACCACAGTTTGGCAATGTTGACAATCAGCATTCCTGGGCTCGAACCCCCCAGTAAAAATGTCTGATATACCACGGCTGTCAGCCAATCAGCATTCAGGGCTCAAACCACCCAGTGTATAGTGTTCTCTACATCAAACACACCAAACCATGTAAATATGTCAACGCTTTACTGCAATGAAAAATTACAGGTATACAGTATTCCATGTCACTTACACACATTTCAGAGGGCAATATGTAAACACGTCTCACTAAACACACGTCTGCAGTTCTGTTAGCGGCTTCAAGCAACCTCCTGGTATTAGATGGTCTGTGAGCAGGGGGAGTAATCATAGTAATCACAGATCATTCTGGGTTGGCTGAGTTTAAGCAATTTAATTCTCCATACACATCAAAGGCTTACCACCCAGAGCCCATGGCTGTAGAAGGATTCAGTGTCCAGAGAAGAGCCGACACTAGAGATAGCCATGAACAAACAAACAGCCAAAGTGTCTCCCTCGCCCTCCCCTGGTCCTGCTGTCTTTCTGCTGCCCACTCCACAGGGTAAGTATATTTCATAGCTTTCTTCTAGTTTTAGGCATAAATCTAACGTTATGTGCATTCATTTATGTGTAGGTCAGGTGTGACAAATCCCAGTGACATGTAATACTGCATATTAAGATATTATCTATACATTTCAGTGCTTGTAGATAATGTCATATACAGTTGAAGTCGGAAGTTTACATACACTAAATACATTAAAACTCGTTTTTCAACCACTCCACACATTTCTTGTTCACAAACTATAGTTTTGGCAAGTCGGTTAGGACATCTACTTTGTGCATGACACAAGTCATTTTTCCAACAATTGTTTACAGACAGATTTTTTCAATTATAATTCACTGTATCACAATTCCAGTGGGTCAGAAGCCTACATGCACTAAGTTGACCATGCCTTTAAAAAGCTTGGAAAAATTCAGAAAATCATGTCATGGCTTTAGAAGCTTCTGATAGGCTAATTGACATCATTTGAGTCAATTGGAGGTGTACCTGTGGATATATTTCAAGGCCTACCTTCAAACTCAGTGTCTCTTTGCTTGACACCATGGGACCARGCCGCTGTCATACCGTTCAGGAAGGAGACGTGTTCTGTCTCCTAGAGATGAACGTACTTTGGTGCGAAAAGTGCAAATCAAACCCAGAACAACAGCAAAGGACCTTGTGAAGATGCTGGAGGAAACAGGTACAAAAGTATCTATATCCACAGTAAAACGAGTCCTATATCGACATAACCTGAAAGGCCGCTCAGCAAGTCAGAAGCCACTGCTCCAAAACCGCCATAAAAATCCAGCCTACAGTTTGCAACTGCACATGGGGACAAAGACCGTACTTTTTGGAGAAATGTCCTCTGGTTTGATGAAACAAAAATAGAACTGTTTGGCCATAATGACCATCATTATGTTTGGAGGCAAAAGGGGGAAGCTTGCAAGCCGAAGAACACCATCCCAACCGTGAAGCACGAGGGTGGCAGCATCATGTTGTGGAGGTGCTTTGCTGCAGGAGGGACTGGTGCACTTCACAAAATAGGTGGCATCATGGGGAAGGGAAATTACGTGGATATATTGAAGCAACATCTCAAGACATCAGTCAGGAAGTTCAAGCTTGGTCGCAAATGGGTCTTCCAACTGGACAGTGAACCCAAGCATACTTCCAAAGTTGTGGCAAAATGGCTTAAGGACAACAAAGTCAAGGTATTGGAGTGGCCATCACAAAGCCCTGACCTCAATCCTATAGAAAATATTGTGGATAGAACTGAAAAAGCATGTACGAGCAAGGAGGCCTACAAACCTGCTCAGTTACACCAGCTCTGTCAGGAGGAATGGGCCAAAAGTCACCCAATTTATTGTGTGAAGCTGTGGAAGGCTACCCGAAACGTTTGACCCAAGTTAAACAATTTAAAGGCAATGATACTAAATACTAGTTGAGTGTATGTAAACTTCTGACCCACTGGGAATGTGATGAAAGAAATAAAAGCTGAAATAAATCATTCCCTCTACTATTATTCTGACATTTCACATTCTTAAAATAAAGTGGTGATCCTCACTGACCTAAACAGGAATTTTTACTAGGATTAAATGTCAGGAATTGTGGAAAACTGAGTTTAAATGTATTTGGCTAAGGTGTATGTAAACTTCCGACTTCAACTGTATATTTCTTCAGTATGAGAAAAGCACTGACACCTCATGTGGGAATAATTCGATGATATCTTGAAGATCCACCAAAAATAGGCAACTTGGAAGTAAAATTGTAATATGGGCTATTTCTTATATTACCCTTTCCCATATGAGAATGATATCTTTATGCATCTGTCATGTTTCTGTTTTCTACAGGATAATATTTCTCTCTTTTTGCCTTTGGCATATAGAGCATGCTGAAAGACAGAGGGGACCCCAGCCCGCGGCTGAAGATGGGCAGGATGGAGGGCAGGGTGGAGGGTGGGTGGAGAGCAGGGTGGGGGGAAGGGTGGAGGGCAGGCAGAAGACTTGTGTGGAGGAGAAGAGAGAGGACAGTAAGAGCCGCTGTGCCCGCTGCCCGCTGAGAGCCATGTGTCGAGCTTTGTGGGGGCTGGTCCTTGGGTGCTGTGTGGCCCTGGCGTGGGCAGTGGGCACACACAGTGCCAAGCAGTCTCTGGAGCAGCTCCATGCCCCCTTCTTCACTATTTGGTTCTGCAGTACATGGAACCTCCTCCTCTTCCCCCTCTACTATCTGGGACATCTGCTAGGGGCAGAGCAGAGACAGTGGCCCACAGCCTGCTTCAGGTGAAACAACAGCTAAACAGTCCTCTGACAGGCAGGTGTTGGGCCCATTTCAGGTTGAGAGAAGGTTGACAGGGCTATGTGTGGSAGGAAGTCATGATCACCTCTTGTTTTTGTTATTACACTCATCTAGATTGATTCTCTATTTTGGATAGAGTGTAATATAAGGATTTACAGTAACTTTAGATTTGTCAAATTACTAAATGAATGGTTTTCTTTTTAGGGAATATAGAAAACCTATTGCCACAAACCCTCTGTATCAGACAAGATATTTAAGACAAGCTGCTTTGTGCTTTAATCTGCATGAGGCTAGCAGCTAAACAAACATCTTAAAAACAACCCTGCTGTTTATCCAGAGGATTGGTAGAAAGGTTGACCAGGTCACCAGGCGCCTCTGTCTTCCTGTGTCCCAGGCAGTGCAGTGGCTTCCTGGTGGAGGAGGACATGACAGTGAGAGTGCTCCTGAAGGGTGCAGCACCGTTCTCCGTGCTGTGGAGTCTCTCAGGCTACCTGTACCTGCTGGCCCTTTGTCGCATCTCAGCGGGAGACGCCAGCGCCATTCTCTGCTGTAGCCAGGGCTTCATCTTCCTCCTATCCTGGATCGGACTCAACGACCGGTTCATGGGTGTACGGGTAAGAACATCTCCTCTGTTAGCGCTAGATAAAGGGGGAAGGGGGTGGATGGACAGTGTAACACAGAACATCTACAAATGTAGATACTCTTTTAAGCATCCAGATACTCACACCAAAGCTTCCATAAAAAAATTCTCAAATGTATAGATTTCCCTTGAGAGAGCGGTGTTTGTCGTTTAATTCAAAGTAAACGGTACTGTATTGAACGACCAGTTGAGGAACGTTGTGATTATGGCAGCCCAGAGAGCGATTGTGTATGGTGTGCTGAACAAGTTTTGAGATGTATAATGGTCAAAGCCATATTGATCAGGCCACACCACCCACCAAACAGGAGGGTCACACTTTATTTGGATAGTCTGGATTTTCCATCAGTAGATGGTCTACAGATGGTCATACTGTCAACAAACTATCTGTTGATCAGCAACTGCTTGCTAGGACTATGGTTATGGTTAGGTTTAGAATAAGGGTTAGGATAAGGGTTAAGGTTAGGGTTAGGGTAAGGGTTAAGGTTAGGGTTAGGGTTAGGGTAAGGGTTAAGGTTAGGGTTAGGGTTGAGGTTAAGGTTAGGGTTAGGGTGAGGGTAAGGTTAGCGGTTAGGGAAGGGTTAAGGGTAAAAGGGAACGTTAGGTAAGGTTAAGGGCAAGTTAGGTAAGGGTTAGGTAAAGCGGTTCCCGAAACTCAATTAATTTAACTCCACTCCAACCCCAATACTATCATATTCAACGAGTGCAGAAGAAGAAACGAAAAAAAAGAACAAAGAAAGCAGAAGTAAGACGAAAGAGAAGAGCAAATAAAAAATGGAATAAGTGAAGAACGACTTAATGTAGGATTGTGTAAGGTAAGGAAGGTGTAGGGAATGGTGTAAGGGGTTAGGTAGGTTAAGGTTAGGGTAAGGGTAAGGGTTAAGGTAAAGGGTTAAGGTTAGGGAGTAAGGTTAAGGTTAAGGTTAGGGTTAGGTTAAGGGTTAAGGTTAGGGTAAGGTTAAGGGTTAAGGTTAGGTTAAGGGTTAAGGTTTAGGTAAGGTTAAGGGTTAAGGTTAAGGTTAGGGTTAGCGTTTGGGTTAGTACATTGACAGTTGAAATGTTACTGTAGAGTCTGCAGATACAGTAGTCTGTAGAGCATCTACAAATGGACTATCCAAGTCAAGTGTTACCAACCGGAGGGCAAACACACCTCAAAAGGCTGTCAAAGAACGGTGCGGGAAACGGGTCGTTCAGTACAAACCGTCACACAATGTAGCAAATGTTCAACCGAACTGAATGCACCCCAGCCAAGCTCTCACCTGGTAATTGTTGACCAACTATATATGTGGGGTTTGACTTTGATGKGTTTGAGTCAATTGATTAATGTGTACCTAACCTTTAAAAGGTGYTGTTTATGGCTGAGCAAATCAATAATAGCCAAAGTGTTCCTTGTCATCAGTGTTGAGCTGTGATGTCTTCCTGTGTCTTTTTTCTCTATCAGATAGTGGCTGTAATTCTCTCCATCACAGGAATCGTCATGATGGCGTATGCTGATGGTTTCCATAGCGACTCAATCACAGGGGTGGCCCTGGCAGTAGGCTCAGCTTCAACCACTGCCCTGTACAAGGTCATCGCCATTAAAGTCCTACTCCATTCTCCGTTTCACTTCATTAATCGCATAATTTCCTTAACAAAAGGCACATCTCATTAGGTGGTCCAGGTGTCCTCATGACATGGCACGAGGCGGGCTCTTCCTCTTGTATTCTCTGTTGCTCCCGCAAGCAAGCAGGGAGGCTGATGACATCAGAGGGCACCATCAGACCAACTCCTTCATTGGCCAACGCCTTGAAGTTTGCAGTTGGGTCGAAAAAACACTATTTAGCGCAAACATATTTTTTTACCCTTAAGTGTGTCTACGTTACTGTATATACAGATGAAGTCGGAAGTTTACATATACTTAGGTTGGAGTCATTAAAACTCTTTTACAACCACTCCACAAATTTCTTGTTAACAAACTATAGTTTTGGCAAGTCGGTTAGGACATCTACTTTGTGCATGACACAAGTCATTTTTCCAGCAATTGTTTACAGACAGATTATTTCACTTATAACTTACTGTATCACAATTCCAGTGGGTCAGAAGTTTACATACACTAAGTTGACTGTGCCATAAAACAGCTTGGAAAATGGCAGCATCATGTTGTGAGGGTGCTTTGCTGCAGGAGGGACTGGTGCACTTCACAAAATAGATGGCATCATGAGGGAGGAAGATTATGTGGATATATTGAAGAAACATCTCGAGACATCAGTCAGGAAGTTAAAGCTTGGTCGCAAATGGGTCTTCCAAATGGACAATGACCCCAAGCATACTTCCAAAGTTGTGGCAAAATGGCTTAAGGACAACAAAGTCAAGGTATTGGAGTGGCCATCACAAAGCCCTGACCTCAATCCTATGGAAAATTTGTGGGCAGAACTGAAAAAGCTTGTGCGAGCAAGGAGGCCTACAAACCTGACTCAGTTACACCAGCTCTGTCAGGAGGAATGGGCCAAAATTCACCCAACTTATTGTGGGAAGCTTGTGGAAGGCTACCCGAAACATTTGACCCAAGTTAAACAATTTAAAGGCAATGCTACCAAATACTAATTGAGTGTATGTAAACTTCTGACCCACTGGGAATTTGATGAAAGAAATAAAAGCTGAAAGAAATCATTCTCTCTACTATTATTCTGACATTTCACATTCTTAAAATAAAGTGGTGATCCTCAGTGACCTAAGACAGGGAATGTCAGGAATTGTGAAAAACTGAGTTTAAATGTATTTGGCTAAGGTGTATGTAAACTTCCGACTTCAACTGTATACGTGGGATATTAACTGTTGTGGTGGGCAGACATAAGCACAAAGTATTCACGTACGTTTTTATTCTTCAAGGTGTTGTTTAGAAAGCGAGTGGGAGAGGTGCAGCCGGGTACGGCCAGTGTTCTGCTGTCCTGTGTGGGGCTATGCTGCTGTGTCCTCCACTCCTGGGTGTGTGTGATACTTTACCTCACACATGTGGAGTACTGGCCTCCAATCCAGTACATCCCCTGGGACGCATTGTGCGTGATGGCCTCACTGCTCCTCGGTAACACTCCCCCGCTAATTTCTGTACATATATTCTATTTTTTTTATTTTATTTAACTAGGCAAGTCAGTTATGAACAAATTCATATTTACAATGACGGCCTACACATCCAGATATTAAATGTGTTAATTTGAATAACTCTGTTTTTAACATTTCCTTCACTCTTGTCCCTCCTCCCTCACCATCAGCTTTCAATGTCTTGGTGAATCTAGGAAGTGTGCTTGCCTACCCCTCCCTTATTTCTCTTGGAATGTTACTGAGCATCCCAGCTAATTCAGGTACAGAAAGAACAATGATATTTATCTGCTTATAAAACTCTAAACGATAAATCAAGCTAAACAACGGTGTCATGAGAGATCTTCATACAGGTTTTCCTGAAGTCATTGTGGGAATCTCTAACAGCATTCCACTATACCTGACCCCCTACTGTATCTCTCTGCAGCAGTGGATTTCTATGTCGCTGCAGCCCCCCAGCTCAGCCAGGTCAGAGTGGCTGCAGCAGCTATCATCGGAGTGGGCTACCTCTTACTGCTGCTCCCTGGAGACTGGGATGACAGTGTTGTCCACTGGATAGAGGGTCTGTGGCAAGGAGGATGGAAAGAGGACAGTGTGGTTGGAGAAGATGGAGGAGCTGATGGAGGAGAAATTACAAAGCCCAAGCCCAAACCAGCAGGCATTGCTTCCCTAACATGATGCTCTTTGGTTTTACATGGCAGAACTTGGTGTCAAAAGTCTCTCAACCAAAACCAGGGACGCAACTTTGGTTTTAGAAGTGGGGGGGAATAACTTGGTGGGGGGTATGGGGGTCCTCCCATTTTTGGGGGCATATAAAGCAAATTTCCTGCATTTCTGCACAATTTAATATGACCCATTGCCCTTTCTAGCCATCTCTATTTAGAACATAAAGAAAGCAAAAATGTACAGTCATCAAGCTAGGAAAGAGATCATTATTAAATATGTTTATGTGATTGATAAGACTGAACTAGATCAATGATAATTTAATAATAAATATTGTGTTGCACCTTMAACCAATAGCCTAAAAACTGAACAACTCTRACAAATAAAGTACAAAGACTTTTGATTGTCTTTATTCAATTTCATCCAGACCGCCCAGCCAGCCCCGAGCCACCTGCACGCCCACCAGTCTAYTCAATAACTCKACTCTCTCCCCAACAAAACTTCCTTCCCATCTTTTTTTATGTCTCAAGGAAAGGTTTGAAAACAAAAGTGTTCTAAAAACACACATACACCTACACAGTAACACACAGAAACAGTACACCCTAAATAAAATCATTAATATCATATGCGTAAATGTACTGTAGAGCTCTTTTTATCTGCACACAATATAGCTGGGTCACCCCGTCCTGTCCCTAGGGGTCCACGGCGCTGTAGTGCCCCAACCCAACACACTCCACTCAGCTTTAAGATTTTACTGAAACATTAATTATTGGTTTCAGGTGTGTTAGGCCAAGGCCAYAGTGACAACCAACAGTATGGCAGACCCCCAAGGCAAGGAC
This sequence comes from Salvelinus sp. IW2-2015, assembly GCF_002910315.2. Lineage (NCBI taxonomy): Eukaryota > Metazoa > Chordata > Actinopteri > Salmoniformes > Salmonidae > Salvelinus > Salvelinus sp. IW2-2015. The sequence continues at coordinate 32,566,361 of NC_036844.1, forward strand.
TGAGGAATGAGCAGCCCAGCAGCTAGGGATTTCCTAAATAGTTATCTCCCCTGACATGGGCATGTTTTCAATAAAGACACCCTTTGTCATACTGTATTCCATATAAGGTATCCATACATTATGAAAGTTGCACAGTATACCCTTAGTCTAMTAATACATACTAGTGTATCTAGTGTATCTKGTGATACATAACTTGACATTTCTTCCATCCATTGTGGGAGGATAACCAACCTTCCAATTAATGGCAAAGCATTTCTTAGCCACTATAAATGATAGGTTACACAGTTTCTTCTGATAACAGTCTCCAGTATCAACATTTCCAAGCAAACAAAAACAGGGAGAAGAGAGAATCTGTAGACATGCTGAGATAGAAGAACATACTCTTTCAGCCAGCCTTCACAAGACCATAACATATTGAAATATGTCTCCTTTTGTGTTTTACACCTCCAGCAGAATAATTACATTTCTGTGTGCATGATATTCACTTTCACTGGCATATAGTACATTCAATGGATGGTTATATGAAAATGACTGGGCATTCCAACATATCTGTATCCATTCATTATCATCAATAGCATCTGCCAGGTCTTCCTCATATTTTTSTTCTATATGCTTTGTGTCATCAGGAAAAGCCTCTATTTGTCAGACTGCCTTAAAATAGTTTCAATTGGGCCTCCCGGCCTCCCGGGTGGTGCAGTGGTCTAAGGCATTGCATCGCCGCGACCGGGAGGTCCYTGGGGCGACGCACAATTGGCTCAGTGTCGTCCGGGTTAGGGAGGTTTTGGCCGGCAGGGATATCCTTGTCTCATCGCGCACTAGCGACTCCTGTGGCGGGCCGGGCGCAGTGCYCGCTGACCAGGTCGCCAGGTGTTTCCTCCGACACATTGGTGCGTCTGGCTTCCGGGTTGGATGTGTGTTGTGTCAAGAAGCAGTGCGGCTAGGTTGGGTTGTGTTTCGGAGTACGCATGGCTCTCGACCTTTGCCTCTCCCGAGTCCGTACGGGAGTTGCAGCGATGAGACAAGACTGTAACTACTACCAATTGGAAAAAATATATATAGTTTCAATCTTTGAAGCTTCTTGCTTGCCCAGTGTTTGCTACACAGAGAAAATAGTGTTGTATCTGCAAAAATTCACCTCAGCTCCATCCCAGACTTCCCTGGCTGCTTGACCATCTTTTCTCAGATGTGTTCAGAAATACTAAAAAGAGGCATGACAAAGAATTACATTGGTGTACATTCCTACATTATATTATCCATGATTTTAATCAATGGTTCAACAATTGAAATTCCCAGATCTCAGACTAGCCAACTCAAGATGGAACTTTGTATTCATTCACTGATTGTTATAATATACTGCAAAATTCACCTGAGCTCTGTAGACTGGTCTTCCCTGGCTGTCTGACCCTGCTGGGACACCTGTCACCATCTGATCTGCTAAGATATGATGAGCATAGTGTTGTGTACTGACTGCACCATGTTTCTATTCAAGCGTTGATCGACATGGTAATGTCTCTATAGTATTGGAGAAAAGTTGAAAAAATGGACCCTCCGTTACATCTTGACGTGTCATGTCGTAACGTACAGCACGCATAAAGCAACTATTTCTGTCTTACAATCTCTCTCCACCAGGTGTAGCACTTCGCTCATCGTTTAAAAACAAGAAATGCACAGTGACGGGGGTGAGGGGGGGATACCTAGTCATTTTTTGCGTCATCATTGCATGCGATCATCATTCTCAAAGCCGCTGTTTACTTCTAAGATCACTTTAGCACCGCCCTAAAAACACGATTCAAATTCGACACAAACCTTCAAATAGGTATGTAATGACACATTATAAAAACTCTTTATAGTGTTTTATTTACATTTTAGAGGCGATAAGGTGATAAGTTGGACAGATCGAGTGAAAAAAAGCAATTATCCCACACAACATCTCTCATTCTCACTATCACGCATTAGTTTCGCTTCCCCACCCGSCATTTTTTTAAAGCCCCGACGGAGCTCATTGCCTTYTTGAATTATGCAGAAACGGGCAGCGGTGGGAGTCATGTAATTGATTCTGTTGGAAAGGGGAGAAATTGTGCTTTACAATGGTATTGACATTACAGTTGATCTGGAAGTATTACGTTTTMGGGGAGCTAAAATAAGGTCAATTGTATGGACCAAGGCGATGTACAAAAGTGAGTGAGTTTACGTTAGCTAGCTGTCAGTTTTCCTAGTCAACTTCTACATCATCAAATGTACATATGTTGAAACAGGACAAAACAAAGGCTACAAAACATTTCCATACACACAACAGCTGTTAGATACTGCTACCTGACAGATACAGTAGCTAGAGGCTAGCTAGAGCTGAACTGGCTGTGGTAGCTGCTAGCAGTTCATTCACTTAAGCTGAGAGGGGATGAAAAAGTTAGTTACACTACTAGCTCAGCAATGGGAATCATATGTTATTTTTCTGTCAAACAGCAGTTACCTTGCCAGCTAGATCAGTCAACTAAAGAGTAGCCCGTTTCTGCTCTCCTTGCTTTTACAACTCTGAGAAAAAGCGCAACATAGACAGCAGTTGCTTCTGTTCAGAAGTTTAGCCTTCACACAGCCTGTCCGCAAGCTCTGTGGGGTCTGTGTGGTCCTAAATCCAGCTCAAACCAGAAAATTGCCTACCTGACCGCTCTGAGGCTTCTACACGGTCCCAAAGCACACCTAAGCTAAGTTTTGTATCACAGTGCAATGATAAAACTGGGAAGGACAAAAATGCAATTTCAGAAAGTGTGGGGGTCATGTCCCCCCGTCCCCAGTGAATATTGCGCCCCTGACCAAAACAATGAATTGTCTTGTGTCTTTTGGAGCTAAAGTGTCAGATGACCATCGGCCTGTATATTACAATATTGTGGATGTTTTTCTACTAGGCCTACTCGGTACCCCAAGGGCATGAGTTATGTGTTAGATACCCTCAAATACAGAGTATATCTGTATTTTGCTATGCAGAAAACAAAAGTTAGTTATCTTTTACTTTACTGATTAATTCTTCATATTTAAAAAAATATATATATTTTTTTCTTTGTAATAGTTTTTTTTGCATTCCAAAAACAAACTTATACATACAAAGAACAACTTACAAGACACACACAAACAATGACTACATCTCATCTGCCCAGACACTCATCCTCATACCCCATCACAATCTTGGTTCCAATAGTTTATATTTTTTTCTAAGAGATTGTTAGTTGGATAGGCTCTGTGCAAGGTTTAGTAAATCTTACCTATCATATGAACATCTTTTTCTGACTCAAATAGGATTCCCTCAAGATTGCTCTGTCCAAAAGATTTCAAATCGAAATGACGTCATATGTAACTTTTGATGTATTTGAAACTATCTACATTGGTCAGTCCAAAATTATTGTTTTATTCTGTGATGGAAACAAATGTATTTCCTGTTACCATGTCATTTACGGTTTTTATGCCTTTCGTTTCCCATGTGGGCCAATTTATTGATTCATTCTTAACAGCTATCTAAGGATTGTTCCATAAGGTTGTGTTTCTAGGGAGTGATATTGGTTCTTGTAAAATACGTTTCATTTTCTTCCATATCTTTACAGTGCTCTTAACTAGGAAGTTGTTCATGTTCTTAGCTTTATCCTTTGAAAATAGACTCGTAAAAAGATTTTTGGGATGTGCATCTACAATATGTACCCATTGTTCCTATTTAGTGCATTTAACTAGATATCGCAAGGCTTGGGTGGCGAGTTGATACAATTCCAAGTCTGGAAAGTTAAAACCACCCTCAGATTTAGGAAGATGTAAAACCTTACTTTTTATATATGAATTTGATTTGCCCATATAAAGAATGTTTTTGGAATTACCAAAAATGTATTTTAAAAACTTTGGCAGCCATGCCATTCTAAAGAGATTTACTCTGCCGGTAAGATAACTTAACTGATGTTTCTTTATCTCTATAGACACGTTAGCTGACAAAGTCACGAAAACAATGTCAAAGAGGCAGAGTGTGTTGTTCTGGGCTGGGTTTCCCAAAAACGTGACAGCATTAAGATCGTCATCATTCCATTGAAACTAAATAGACAAAATATTATTTTACTTCTTGTCCAGAAACTTGTTCCCCTTGGCCATTTTCCATATGATGTCCCTGTAATGGCGCATAGTTAAGCGCAAGATATTGCGAGGGGGTCCATCAGATCTTCGTTTCCCAAGTCGATGTACCACATCAATCACGTCTCTTAGCCTGTCTTTGATGCATGGTGCCACTTTTCCCAGGATATTAATGACTACTTCTCTAATATCCTCTCCCTCTTTTACACCTTGGATTTTCAGATTCCACCTGCGAGAGTACCTTTGAAGTTCAGCTACATTCTCACACAGCTCATTATTTTTGGATTGCATTTTCTTCAGCTCATTCTCTAGGAACGTTATCTTTTCCTTGTTCTCGCTCACAATTTTGTGTAGTTGATTGACAGTTTCTGACAAATTATCGATCTTCTTTGATGTTTCTTCTGTAGCCCACTCTATGATGGACACTTTGGAGAGCGTGGCGTCTTGTTTAGTAGACAGGGACTGAATTGCAGAGAAAAGTTCCGACATGGAAATGTCTTCTTTTACTTTTTTCACTGGTGGATTTTTACTTGGGGTCTGAGGTAAAGAGGTTGCAAGGATTTCATCCTGGTCAGTTTTGTTCTTTCTCTTGCTTGAGTTCACGGCTTCTTGTGTACCCATGCTGCTCTGGTTCTCGTTGTGGCTAGCTAGCATGTCAGCCGTCTTCTGTGAGACTTGAATATTTTGTCTACTTTTGTCTTTCTGTCGTGTTCTTCTCATTCAACTTGACAAAAACTAACTCTAAACTTATCCCATGTCCATTAAAAAAAGTTATAGTTCGTTTTTTTCAATATTAATAGCCAATATTTGACTGTTAWCCACCTAACCCTGAATAATGCTTTGAAGAGCGAGAAAACACTCCCTCTCACAGCGACGCCATCTTGGCCTTTCTCTAACGGACGAGAAGAAACTGCATCAAAGAAASTCTGATACRGCAGGATCAGGCTGCCAGAGAGAAACTGTGGCCGCTTATACAGAAGGCGCGACAAGAGGGAAAGAAGGCGGGGTTCAAGGGCCCACACGCGTTTATCGAAGGAAGAATGATTACTGGGTAACTGTTGACATTAACCAAATTGGAACTGTGAGTACTACCATGAGTACAGTTATTAATGTACTGCCAATAATAAATGTACCGTTCGAACTACAACTGATGAACACTTGCCAAAGAAAATGAAGTAAATAGATTTGCTATTCTGTTAACCACCGCTACCTCAGCTGAGCGTAGTTTTCCGTCGGAGTAATCCTCTCAAGGTTCACTGTTTGTTTTATTGTTCACATTAATACTTGTTATCTAATTTGTGTTATTTATTTTTTAATGCAGGAGTTCGTTTTCAATTCACTCAATATCGTTAGTCTGAATGCTAGGGGTTTGAGAAATCCTACAAAAAGGAAAGCTTTATTTTCATACTGTAAACGCAGTAACACAGATTTTTTCCTTCTTCAGGAAACTCATTCGGGTGAAAGTGATTTGAAATTTTGGAAAACACAATGGGGAGATATGGCCTATTTCAGTCATGGATCAAATCATTCTGCTGGTGTTTTGACACTTATTCACAAGTTTAAAGGTGACATTCTAGAATCCACATCTTCACAAGACGGCAGATGGGTCATAGTAACTGTTAAACTTGACAATGCTATTTTCATCATCTGTAATGTATAATCCTGTCTCATTGAAACATCAAATCATTAGCTAAAGATATTTTTGCAAGAAAAGACTTGGGTCATGGAAGTAGATGGGAATTTTTCAAATATAAAGTCAGAGTGGTAGCATTAAACGCGCCAAAGAGCTGATGCAATTAAAGAACCATAGAGAAAAGGAGATGATGAGCAAGCTTGACAGTTTTCTAAAGAAAGATAATCTATCTGAAGAAGAGGAGTCTGTGTTCAGGTTTACAACTAGAATTAGAACAGACTTACACGGATCTGGCAAAGGGCGCTTTGTAAGGTCAAGAGCAAAATGGATTGAAGAGGGGTAAAGAAACACTAGTTACTTTTTTGACTTGAAAAGAGAAACTACAAAAGAAAATCTATAACTGCACTCAAAATTAACGATGTTTTATGCAAAGATCCCATTAATATCATAATTTGTCAATTCCTTTTATGAAAACCTTTACAGCTCTCAATTTCAGGAGATGGTTGTGAAAGCTACATTTGCCACATTCAGAATTATGTCCCTGTAATTGAGGTGATTTCCCACTCAGTTTGCGATTCACCTGTGTCAATTGGAGAAATTAGAGAGGCTCTGAATTCAATGAAAAAAGGGAAATCACCTGGCCCTGAAGGCCTGTCAGTTGAATTCTATAGACAGTTTTGGGAGTTGCTAGAAGAACCGATTTTCAATATGTTTCAAGATTGCATTAAAATTGGGAAATGGTCTCCACTATGAAACAGGGCCTTATTCATTGATTCCGAAGCCTGATAAAGACCACTTCTCTCATTGACAATTGGAGACCAATTACTTAATTAAATGTTGATTACAAATTGATTGCTCTGGTTTATGCCAAAAGATTAAAGAAAGGAATAGATACCATTTATAATGAGACTAAACAGATTTATGAAGGGCGTCACATAGGTTCTAACATTCGTTTAGTCTTGGACCTTATAGATTATTCAGTGCAATTGACTCAGATGCGGTTGTCCTATTTCTGGACTTCTGTAAAGCCTTTGACCAATTGAACATGAATTTCTCTTTAGGTCTCTTAAACTTTTGGGATTTGGTGAATTTTATTAATAATTCGCATGTTTTACAAAGATATAAATAGTTCTGTGCTACTAAACCTTAATACTTCCAAAAGATTCAGTATCAACAGAAGTGTACGACAGGGATGCCCAATTTCGCCGTTTTTATTCATTTTGGTTGTGGATTTCTATCTCTAGATATTCTGAGTAATGCACATTTGTATGGCTTAACCATTTTTAACAAAGAATCAAAATGTCCCAATTGGCTGATGATACTACTCTTTTCTTAAGAGACAAAGACCAGGTCGCCCATGCCTTAATGCTATAATGCATTTTCTATTGCATCAGGATTAATGCTGAATGTTTCTAAATGTGAAATCTTATGTTTATTTGACTCTGATGAATAATAAATTGAAAATATTCCTGTAAAGGACTGTGTTAAATATTTAGGAATACATCTGTCAAAAAACCACTTAGTCAGACAACATTTGAATTTCTCTCCTAAAATTAAGAGAACTAAAAATATATTTAATAATTGGCTACAAAGGATCTTCTATACTTGGGAGAGTACTTCTGTCCAAGGCAGAGGGACTGTCTCGTTTTGTGTACCCCTCATTATTGTTATGTGTAAAGCCAGCTACTTGTAAAGAGATCAATAAGACCTTTCTTGACTTCATCTGGAAAAATAAGTCTCACAAACTAAAAAGATCTGTCCTTTCTAACAAAAGAGCTGAAGGCGGTCTAGAAGTGTTGGATTTTGTTGACATAAATAACGCTTTCAAGATAAACTGGTTGAAAAAATGTTTGATCGATACTGATTCAATATGGTATTTCATTCCAAATAATGTGTTTAATAAATTGGGAGGTCTTCAATTTTTACTGAAATGTAATTATTTCCTGAAAGATTACCTGCTAATTGGCTAGGTTTCACCAACAAGCTTTAATGGCCTAGAAAATATGTTTCCTGCACAATTTTTCCCCACATAAAGCTCTTTTGTGGAATAATTCAGACATAACTGGTAAGGAATAAATTATTGTTCTTACCCAGTGGCATGAGAGGAATTTGAACTTTTGTTTCTGATATTTTCGCAACAGAGGTTAATATTCTCGACATATGAACAATTTGATATACATTGAAATAGAGTTTCCAATACCTTTCAGAGAGTTATTTCTGTGATCAAAGCCGTTTCCAGTGGTCTAATACAAACTTATGAAAAGTTATCTTAATTTTGGGAATGATCACAAGTTTTATCCAGAACTCAGATGGAAGGCGTGGGCTTACTTGAGAGATTTGTTGTAATAACTATAATGACAAATTCTTCTTTACAATCCAACTTACACAAGAGGAAAGTTTTTCTGGAACATGCTATTCCTGACTTTGTCTGGAAAAATGCATGGTTAAGGCCTTACAAATACTGTATACCAAACAAAGTAAGGAAGTGCACTTAAATTTTTACATAAGATATATCCAGTAATTCTATGATTTCAAATTTGTGGTATTGATGATATCTGCGTTTCTGTGAAAAGAAGGTGAGAATCTGTGTTCTTGTCTTTGAATGTAAATTTGTGTCAGAATTTTGAAAAAA
>NC_036844.1:32574787-32677075 GCF_002910315.2 Salvelinus sp. IW2-2015
AAAACCTTGCAAAGTACTTATTTACCATTATGAACACTGCCTATATTTTTTACATAAAATATATAATATGTTACTATTGCAATGATAACAAAACCACTGAAATTATTGTTATTTTTTTTATTCTTGTTGCCAAATACTTTATACACAAACAAAGATTCCAAAATTCTATACCAAAATTACCAATTTTTCTGATTGAATTTAATTATCTTATTAAAACTTTAACCCTAGTGAATAACAACAAGAATAACATCTTCATGAATCATTATAATAAGATCTTTTCAGAGTGAATATAATTGCACTTAAATTGTTTCTTTTTGTATTATTTTATTTGTATTTTTATTGATATTTTTTGCATGTTTGAGTATTGTTAATACCTGTGTTTTGTTTGCTAGACATGTTTGATGTAGCAATGTAAGTTGATTTTTGTATTATGATTTTTTTTTTAATTATAAAAAAAAATATTATAATAATTACAAATTTAAATTTAAAAAATTTAAAGAACGAAATATTATTTTAGTGTTACGATGCTTTTTGGAAACCCAGCCCAGATGACCAGATAGCTAGCAACGCACGTTTACATACACAAAATAATACGATTATTGTGGATAGTCAGATTCATATACAATTTCGTTTAAAACGTTTACATGCTTTGCAAGAATAACTATTTCTCTAATAATACTGTTTACATGGACACATCTGAAATCAAGTTCCTGATTGGACTTTTGATAAATGCAGAAAATGTATAATAAAAGTTCTACCACAGTGATCACGTTATTTTTGACAAGTCTATTTGATTCTGAGTTCGGACATACAGTGGGGCAAAAAAGTATTTATTCAGCCACCAATTGTGCAAGTTCTCCCACTTAAAAAGATGAGAGAGGCCTGTAATTTTCATCATAGGTACACTTCAACTATGACAGACAAAATGAGGGAAAAAAATCCAGAAAATCACATTGTAGGATTTTTTATGAATTTATTTGCAAATTATGGTGGAAAATAAGTATTTGGTCACCTACAAACAAGCAAGATTTTTGGCTCTCACAGACCTGTAACTTCTTCTTTAAGAGGCTCCTCTGTCCTCACTCGTTACTGTATTAATGGCACTGTTTGAACTTGTTATCAGTATAAAAGACACTGTCACAACCTCCAACAGTCACACTCCAAACTCCACTATGGCCAAGACCAAAGAGCTGTCAAAGGACACCAGAAACAAAATTGTAGACCTGCACCAGGCTGGGAAGACTGAATCTGCAATAGGTAAGCAGCTTGGTTGAAGAAATCAACTGTGGAGCAATTATTAGGAAATGGAAGACATACAAGACCACTGATAATCCCCTCGATCTGGGGCTCCACGCAAGATCTCACCCCGTGGGGTCAAAATGATCACAAGAAGGTGAGCAAAAATCCCAGAACACACTGGGGGACCTAGTGAATGACTGCAGAGAGCTGGACCAAAGTAACAAAGCTACCATCCAGTAACACACTACGGCCAGGGACTCAAATCCTGCAGTGCCAGACGTGTCCCCTTGCTTAAGCCAGTACATGTCCAGGCCCGTCTGAAGTTTGCTAGAGAGCATTGATGATCCAGAAGAAAATTGGGAGAATGTCATATGGTCAGATAAACCAAAATAGAACTTTTTGGTAAAACTCAACTCGTCGTGTTTGGAGGACAATGAATGCTGAGTTGCATCCAAAGAACACCATACCTACTGTGAAGCATGGGGTGAAACATCATGCTTTGGGCTGTTTTTCTGCAAAGGGACCAGGACGACTGATCCGTGTAAAGGAAAGAATGAATGGGCCATGTATCGTGAGATTTTGAGTGAAAATCTCCTTCCATCAGCAAGGCATTGAAGATGAAACGTGGCTGGGTCTTTCAGCATGACAATGATCCAAACACACCGCCCGGCAACGAAGGAGTGGCTTCGTAAGAAGCATTTCAAGTCCTGGAGTGGCCTAGCCAGTCTCCAGATCTCAACCCCATAGAAAATCTTTGAGGGGTTGAAAGTCCGTGTTGCCCAGCAACAGCCCCAAAACATCACTGCTCTAGAGGAGATCTGCATGGAGGAGTGGGCCAAAATACCAGCAACAGTGTGTGAAAACCTTGTGAAGACTTACAGAAAACGTTTGAACTCTGTCATTGCCAACAAAGGGTATATAACAAAGTATTGAGAAACTTTTGTTATTGACCAAATACTTATTGTCCACCATCATTTGCAAATAAATTCATTAAAAATCCTACAATGTGATTTTCTGGAATTTTTKTTCTCATTTTGTCTGTCATAGTTGAAGTGTACCTATGATGAAAATTACAGGCCTCTCACATCTTTTTAAGTGGGAGAACTTGCACAATTGGTGGCTGACTAAATACTTTTTTGCCCCACTGTATAACGTTTGTATGTGAAAACTATTTCTAAGATGCATACTTTCAGTTTTTCCGATCTAATGAAAGTCACCCAGTAAAGTACTACTTGAGTAAAAGTCTAAGAGTATTTGGTTTTAAATATACTTAAGTATCAAAGGTAAATGTAAAATCAAGTCAAATTGTATTTTTCACATGCGCAGAATACAACAGGTTACTTACAAGCACTTAACCAACAATGCAATTTMAAGAAAATCCCTAAAAAAGTAAGAGATAAGAATAACAAATAATTAAAGAGCAGCAGTAAATAACAATAGAGGGGCTATATACAGGGGGTACCATTTCAGAGTCAATGTGCAGGGGGCACGGCACCAGTGTCTAGGTATTTGAGATAATTATGTACGCGTAGGTAGAGTTATTAAAGTGGCAATGCATAGATAATAATAGAGAGTAGCAGCAGCGTGGGGGGGGGACACAATGCAAATAGTCTGGGTAGCCATTTGATTAGCTGTTCAGGAGTCTTATGGCTTGAGGTAGAAGCTGTTTAGAAGCCGCTTCGACCTAGACTTGGCGCTCCGGTACCGCTTGCCGTGCAGTAGCAGAGAGAACAGTCTATGACTAGGGTGGCTGGAGTCTTTGACGATTTTTAGGGCCTTCCTCTGACACCGCCTGGTATAGAGGTCCTGAATGGCAGGAAGCTTGGCCCTGGTGATGTACTGGGCCGTACGCACTACCCTCTGTAGTGTCTTGCGTTCGGAGGACGAGCAGATGCCATACCAGGCAATGATGCAACCCGMCACTATGCTCTCGATTGTGCAAATGTAGAACCTTTTGAGGATCTGAGGACCCATGCCAAATCTTTTCAGTCTCCTGAGGGGGAATAGGTTTTCACGACTGTCTTGGTGTGCTTGGACCATGTTAGTTTGTTGGTGATGTAGATGCCAAGGAACTTGAAGCTCTCAACCTGCTCCACTACAGCCCCYTCAATGAGAATGGGGGCATGCTCGGTCCTCCTTTTCCTGTAGTCCACAATCATCTCCTTTGTCTTGATCACGTTGAGGGAGAGGTTGTTGTCCTTGCACCACACGGTCAGGTCTCTGACCTCCTCCGTATAGGCTGTCTCATCGTTGTCGGTGATCAGGCCTACCACTGATGTGTCATCAGCAAACCTGATGATGGTGTTGGAGACGTGACTGGCCATGCAGTCATGAGTGAACAGGGAGTACAGGAGGGGACTGAGCACGCACCTCTGAGGGGCCGCCGTGTTTAGGATCAGCGTGGCGGATGTGTTGTTACCTACCCTTAACACCCGGGGGCGGTCCATCAGGAAGTCCAGGATCCAGTTGGAGAGGGAGGTGTTTAGTCCCAGGGCCCTTAGCTTAGTGATGAGCTTTGAGGGCACCATGGTGTTGAACGCTGAGCTGTAGTCAATGAATAGCATTCTCAAATAGGTGTTCCTTTTGTCCAGGTGGGAAAGGACAGTGTGGAGTGCAATAGAGATTGCATCATCGGTGGATCTGTTGGTGCGGTATGCAAATTGGAGTGGGTCTAGGGTTTCTGGGATAATGGTGTTGATGTGAGCCATGACCAGCCTTTCAAAGTATTTCATGGCTACAGATGTGAGTGCTATGGGTCGGTAGTCATTTAGATAGTTTACATTATTGTCCTTGGGCATAGGGACTATGGTGGTCTGCTTGAAACATGTTGGTATTGCGGACTCAGACAGGGAAAGGTTGAAAATGTCAGTGAAGACACTTGCCTGTTGGTCAGCGCATGCTCAAAGTACACGTCCTGGTAATCCGTCTGGCCCAGCGACCTTGTCAATGTTGACCTGTTTAAAAGTCTTACTCACATCGGTTGCGGAGAGCGTGATCACACAGTCATCCGGAACAGCTGATGCTCTCATGCGTGTTTCATTGTTACTTGCCTCGAAGCGAGCATAGAAGTTATTTAGCTCGTCTGGTAGGCTTGTGTCACTGGGCAGCTCTCATCTGTGCTTCCCTTTGTAGTCTGTAATAGTTTGCAACCCTGCCACATCCGACGAGCGTCAGAGCCGGTGTAGTATAATTCGATCTTAGTCCTGTATTGACGCTTTGCCTGTTTGATGGTTTGTCYGAGGGCATAGCGGGATTTCTTATAAGCTTCAGGGTTAGAGTCCCGCTCCTTGAAAGCAGCAGCTKTAGCGTTTAGCTCAGTGCAAATGTTGCCTGTAATCCATGGCTTCTGGTTGGGGTATGTACATACAGTCACTGTGGGGACGATGTCCTCGATGCACTTATTGATGAAGCCAGTGACTGATGTGGTGTACTCCTCAATGCCATCGGAAGAATCCCAGAACATATTCCAGTCTGTGCTAGCAAAACAGGCCTGTAGTTTAGCATCTGCTTCATCTGACCACTTTTTTTATAGACCGAGTCACTGTGCTTCCTGTTTTAATTGTTGCTTGTAATCAGGAATCAGGAGGATAGAGTAGTGGTCAGATTTGCCAAATGGAGGGCGAGGGAGAGCTTTGTATGCATTTCTGTGTAATAGCGAAAATATAGATCAGTATCAAAAGTAAAATTAATCATTTTCAATTCCTGATATTAAGCAAACTAGATGACACAATTTTCTTTTTTTTCTTTTTATTATTTAGGGATAGCTAGGGGCACACTCAGACACCATTTACAAAAGAAGCATTTGCATTTAGTGAGTCCGCCAGATCAGAGGCAATATGACCAGGGACGTTCTCTTGATGAGTGTGTGAATTGTAACTTTTTCCTGTCCTGCTAAGCAGTACTTTTGGGTGTCAGGGAAAATGTATGGAGTAAAAAATACATTATTTTATCTAGTGAAGTAAAAGCAAAAGTTGTCAAAAAATAAATAGTAAAGTACAGACACACAAAAAACGACTTAAGTAGTACTATAAAGTATTTTTACTTAAGTTCTTTACACCACTGTGTGCATGTAAACGTAGGCTACTCAATGAAACTGCCATGAGGTGAATTGAAAGTGGCTCCTTTCAGCTCGTTTGAGCTTGTTTTTGATACCATATCTTGTTTTGTGGTGTTTTGACTGATGTCACATCTATGCTAATATGGCTAAAATGTGCTAGTTAGCTAGCTAGCTAACCAGCAACTGTAATAATGTATTTGAGAGACAAGTGCTCATTTTGAAAATGTATTTATCTTTTCAATAAACATTGGAGACGAAATACAGATAACATGTTTTTGACAACCTAAATTAACCAACCAACCCATCTATTGGTGGTGCAGTTAAACATTCTAATGCCTTGGGCTAAATCAGGGCCACACAGAGGGTTTCTGGGTAGTCTTGAACAAATCTACTTTGAAACAAAAGTATACACCTTAAGCTATGGGCTTTAAAAATAAGGTACCTGTACAATGTCAGATATAGAGCTGAAATCTATTCAATATTAAGTTTGCATCGCAATATTACACTTTATATACATCACAGAAAACGGAAATATGCCAAAACCATTTGACATAGAAACACCGGATTTTCGGCAAAAAGTGTATTCATTATGAAATTATGAAAGAGATTAATAATGTTCCACCCATGAGGCCARTAGAGGACACTTTGGTCATTCCACTGCAGGAAATGGATCTATGACAACAACTAGCCATGACATATTGGGTCAATCTTCAAGGTTATAAGGTTACACAACCTACAAAAAAGGTGCTACTAGAGTGCTGGGAACATGAATGAAATCTAAATAGATGTTTTGGGTGGATAGGCAAAGGCATGGCYAGAGATGGGGTTGTTTTGGGAGGAGTTTAGCCCCTCTGTAGTTCTTCCTGCTATCCCACCTTGGTTGCTCCCTCAGCCAGTGATCTAGGGTWGCTTGAGACGGTAAGAGATGAGAGAGTAAGAACTGAGACGGTAAGAGCTGAGACGGTAAAAGCTGAGACGGTAAGAGCTGTTCAGGAAGGAGTGGATTCAGTTGTAAGTGAACATTTAAAAACTCAGTACTATCCTTTCTTTAATATATTCACAGATGGATCTAAGGACCCTAAAACAGGAAGGACAGGTGCAGCTTTTAGTATTACTGAGTTTAAAGTGGCTGTGACAAAAAGAGCAATGGATAATTTATCTGTATACACAATGGAGTTGCTGGCCATACTCTTGGCTGCAGAGTGYGTGGAGGAGGTGAGGCCAGACAGGGTACTCATCTGCTCTGACTCCTGTGCAGCACTCATTTGTGTATCGGAGCAGACAGGATGTATTGTATGAGGTTTTGCAGTCCTTGTATAGGGTGAGACAAATGGTGGTATTTGTGATGTTCCTCTGGGTACCAGCTCATGTGGGAGTAGAGGGGAATGAGGAGGTGGATGTTATCACCAAGCAGGCTCTCAAACATCCAAATGTTGAAATGGAGCTGTCAATCAGTGAAGCAGAAGCCAAGGGGTTAATAAGAACAGTGGTTAAAAACAAATGATAAGAGTTTTGGAAAAAGGATGGAAAGGGAAGACAACAATATAAGATCCAGGAAAAGGTGGGGGCAGGGAGGTCCTCAGGTTAAGAGAGYAGGGAGGAAAGTGTAATTAAAAGGCTGAGACTGGGACACACGAGGCTCAACAGTACATATAAATTGGTAGGAAAACATCCGACTGGGAGGTGGGATCACTGTCAGGAGGAGATGGAGACAGTGGAACATGTTCTATTTCAGTGCCAGCAATATGGGGGGGGAAAGGGAGAGATTGTTATTAGATTTAAGGAGTAATGGGGTTGAAGASGCAWGGGGATGTAGTATTTAATTGTGTTTTTCTTTATGGAGACGAGAATAATGGGTAGGATTTAGACCTTACATTTACATTTAAGTCATTTAGCAGACGCTCTTATCCAGAGCGACTTACAAATTGGAAAGTTCATACATATTCATCCTGGTCCCCCGTGGGGAATGAACCCACAACCCTGGCGTTGCAAGCGCCATGCTCTACCAACTGAGCCACACGGGACCACGTTCCCTGTCTCTGGTCCACACTCCAGTCCAGTTGGTTGTGGTAATGAACCTTAAAGTTGGTTGCCATATAAAATCCACAGATGAAGAAGAAGATCGCGAGACTTTCGGGAATGCTTGCAAAGCAGACCAGGCTGGGGTTTGAGAAATCAATGAGAGAAGTGAAACATTATTCCTTAGCGGTACATTTTCTCGAAATCTAAAGGCACAACCTAGATTCGAGACAATGTCTTATGTAGTTGAACATGTTATTAATCCAACCTCGTAAAAGTGACAAACTGACACGTTTTAATTTTTGTAAAAAACAACTTTATATTAAAGGAGTGCCTTTGATTTGATGGCCTGCACATGCGCAATCCGAAAGATTAGACCCGATGACGTTCCTGCGCATGAGTTAAAGTAGCCAACGTCGCCATGACATCGCRTACAAGAATGATCTTCATACTTTACCACAGATAGAACAATGAGACAGATATCTTACCGGATGTACCGGATGAAGCATCCGCTTGGCGTTTCCACTCACTACCAAATATGGAAGTAGTGAGAGGAAGCGTATTTGACGGCAGTGGGAGAACATTCTGCTAATTTTCTCATTGATGAAACATTTGATTTCAATACAGGTTTCTGTTCCCAAAACTAGAATATGTTACAAACAGAGTTGACTATGTTTTGTAGACTTTACCCTTTGCCAAAGTAAAAAAAGAAGCATTGTTTAGGAGTGCAAAGGCGAAATGAGTCATTYCACACGCGCACTTCACAGAGTAGGCGTCCCCTAACGGAATAGATGCTAGAACGCGCCAATAGGATCTTGCTAGCTCGTGTTTCTCTGCCCACCTCCTTGTTTGTTCCCGTTTAAAACGACGGGCTGTTGTCTATCTTGGTTTAGTTATAAAAATATATATTTCACTGTACTGTCTCTGAGCTAGCTAGCTATAGTCTTCCACTACGGCAGGTGGCAGTAGCAAACCTATAAGGTTACATTTCAAATTTAGTGCACGCATGTGTATATACATTTTTGTAAAGCAACGGCGTGCAGCAACCACGGATAGCAGTGGAATCATGGCACTGAATGCAGGTAAATAAACCAGCTGCTTTCCTTAAATGCTTATGTTTTATTTTGGTAGGCTATCTCAAAAGTTTATTTTGCTAATTGTCTTTCAGAATGCCAGATTCTGACGTTTTTGGGAATTAAAGTTTTGACCGGAAGCCCAGTTTGACAGCTAGCTTGGTCAGCTAAGCCAGCTACAGTAACGTTAGCTGGCTAACGTTGGCCAACTAGTTGGTCTACCGGTGTCTCCAGTTTAGTTAGCACAAACTGACGTCGCATAACACTTGTTTGCTAACTAGCTACTGTTGGCTCACTATCGAACGTTAGATTATCATCACCTAACTAGCTGATAAATTAACCAAAATCGACTAACGTAACGCGTTAAATTACTGTACTGTCAGTTTGATAAACTAGCTAGCTGCAAGCCAGCCGTGTCCATATGACTGAGTTCTGATAGCTTGAATGTCGGTTTCCTCACCCTCCACGGTTTTCTTGTCAGACGACGATGACTTCGAGTGGACACCCCCTTCAGAATCTGAGATGAAGGTTATTCATGCTCAGCGGGAACGACAGGACAAAATAAGCAAGCTCATGGGTGCCTACCTCCTCAAAGGCTACAAAATGTTAGGAGAATGCTGCGAGCAATGTGGGGTGAGTGGGGAATAATCCAGACCATCCCAGTTTATATATTTGCATCCTATTATATATTTACTGAGTGAGATCTATAGCTAAATATATTTACTCTGTAATGCTTTTTTAAACTAAAGGGATTGATTGGTCTTGTCTTTGGAGATTAATGAGCGTCTAAGTAGTATTTGGGCTTGAGTTTAATAATTGGTTGTTTGTGCCTGTCCAGACGATTCTCCTTCAGGACAAGCAGAAGAAGAACTACTGTGTTGCATGTCAGGAACTGGACTCTGACGTAGACAAGGACAACCCAGGTAAGAGTCTGTGCAGGGCTAGGTTCATTTATGTTATGACTGGGGGGGGGGGGAGTTGCCTGACAACTCATCCTGAATTTAATTTAGCTGCTTTATTGATCACTCCATACAAAGAGAACACTTGTGGGTGTGACATTTGGCTGAAGCAATGTGGATTGGAAGTCAGGCTAGGAAATGAGTTTCCTGAGCTAACTCTGGGCCATGCTTATGACTAATCTAATATTAGTTTGCAACTGAACAAATAATTGTCTTGCGCCAACTAAACTTTTCTTCTCCTTTCCTTCTCTTTCCTGTTACTGTCCTCTCACACTCAGCCCTAAATGCCCAGGCTGCCCTGTCACAGGTCAGAGAGAGACAGCTAGCCTCTCAGCCTGTCCATCTGGACAATGGAGCCCCCTCCAGTGACACCCCCCTCTCCATCACAGGGCAGCCCCGACCAGAGCACTGCGAGGGAGCTGCGTCAGGACTGAGAGGACCCCTACCTCCACCAGCCAACCCCTCCCCTGCACTCACCGTGACCCCTAGCTTCCTCCCTACATCCACCCCATCCATTCAGCCAGTCCAGGTGGCAGCCCCCATAGTAGCCCCTGCACCTCACCCAGCCCTATCCAGTGCTGAGGATGCAGTGCTGCACAAGCTGCGGTGGGCTACACAGGAGCTCCAGCACTCAGCCTCAGTAGAGGCTAGTATCCAGCTGTGCAGCCTCATCCGCAGCTGCGCAGATTCACTGCGCAGCCTGAAAGAGCTTCACCAATCATGAGACTGAACTGATGGCAATTCTAAAAACAGAAACAAGGCATAAACACATGCTCACATAAGCAACACCGGAAGTTGTAGCAGCTTGATTCCCTTGCAAAGGTTTTTGTGGCAAATATGAACAGCTTCGCCTCAGCCGGTAAAGGTTCATGTAATAAACTTGGACAACTGTCTGTGTATGCATAGTTTGTATTTTGATTGCCTGACCTGTAGTGTAACATTTGTTTAAACATTGCTGTTACTTTTCATTTGAAGTCTTCTCTGGATTCATGGTGAAGTTTTGACACAAACTTGCATGGTGAGAATGGGCACCTCTGAGTGGTTGAATTTCTTTAAACTACATATAGTTGAGTGGGGTTTGACTGGTTGATATTAATGTACATCAATTGTTTATAAAAATCTGAATTTATCCACATTATTCATACTTTCTCTGTGCTTATTACTTCATTTTTAAACAAGTGGCCTTTGTTTTATGTGGCATACTACAATATAGTGACAGGGTGGTCATGTAATTGTATGGTGTTGTAGCAATCTATTTATACTAGAAGATGATATTTGTAATATTCAGTAGTGGGACTTTCCTACTCTTGAACAAATGGTGTTGGAGCAACTAAGGATGTTTTTGATAAGAGACTGGATAGATGCATAATGATATTTGCTGTGATGTAGTACTGAACGAATTTCAGTATGTGTGTTGTAAAAACTGTAATAGTGGATAATTTTTMATTTAGGAGTTGTAGTATAAATACAATTCAAGGCAACAAATACAATACAAGTGCCCCACGAATTGAGGTATCACGTGTGACTAACACAGTGTAATTTTGTAAATGCCGGATCTCTCTGGAAAGATGCACAATTCACCCAAGTTAAGTCGAACGCGTGCCAGTGCTGTCTGAGATCACGTGTGACGAAAGTAGGAATGTACTGATGGAGACAGATCCATAGTTCACTCCCCGATTTAATTCTGGGGGACAATTGGAATATTCAGTATTTCTGGATGGCAAGATTGGGTGGGAGTTTTCAGTGGTTTTGTCTTGAGGTTAGGCATTTGGAAATGGGTTAAGGTGAAGAATGTGGTATTGCTAGAATGAAATAAGACACCGGCCTCGACATATGATAATGTGGTTTTCCGGAATTATCGTTCCAAAGGACGTACTTATACTGTTTCCTCTATCCCCAAATATAGTGTGTTTTGGAAGCGGTGCAGCGCCTCGGTCTCGCTGCGATGAAGTGGGACGGGGAGGGGATATTATCCAGGGCGAGGTTGGCAGCTGAGACAGGAAAGCGTAGTGGGAAACAAAGCAAGGACATCAGACATGAATTCATCTAGGTAACATTTGCATAGGCTTCCGTTATGTTTTCATTGTCAAAGCAGTTTTTCATCCACACTACGATGGATGCTGTGTGCATGGCGCCTCTATTGTGCTACTGAGGACTCGTTGGAAATACAATAACCGGACTGAAGGTGAAGCAACGTATTTTTATTGAACTATATATTCCCTCTACATTTGCGACATGTTCTGTTAAACGCTCATCATCGATAGATTGCTGATCTGAGACAATAACGACTAGGCTATAGCCGACTTTTTTTTTTAAATCATCACATACTGTACTTGATAGTGGACTTCCGTTATTGAATCCGTATGTTCTTTATGATTTAATATTTCTGGCAATTATATGATAGCATATAATAAAACGCGCGGAGGTAAACAAATGTTTATACATTGATACAGAGGTATAAAATGAACGGGTTCCAGTCCAGTCCTCCTGAATGTCCGGACAGCGTCTGTTCAATCGAAGGACTACCCCCTTTGCCAAAAGGCCTCAGCGGCATCCTGAACTCCAGTGGTGGCTCATGGAGGGACATCAAAAAAGTATACAGTAAACTGACAAGCATTCAGGCCGACATTAGCAAGTCTACAGTGATCGATACTCTCCGCCGCAGCAAGCCTGCAAGTCTGGACGCAGGGCTCGCAGTGCTGCGCGAAGAAATGGTTGGACATTATTTTGTAATCAGTTGATTTAATTTTATTAGTATTTATTTTAGCCCTATGGCTAGTTTTCCAAGAGTGTAAGAAATGTAAAAACATACTGACATTTGATAAACAACAAAAGCAAATAAAAAACACAAATACATACTATCATTTCTCACAGCTTTTTGTCTTTGATTATTGTCCGCAAATAACACACATCTAGAGAACATCCTGAAATAATAGGGTTATTTTATTTGTTTAATTTAATCAGCTGCTATTTCTGCTCAATTTACCTACATGTGTTATTGTTAATTTGTATTAAATTGACAACGTTTATATAGTTAATGTATGAGATTATTGACACAATTATCCTTTCCTGTTGTGTGTCCTAGGTAGGCCTCAGACAGTTGGACATGTCTCTGCACTGTCAGCTGTGGTCTCTCTATGAGTCCATCCAGGAGTACAAGGGAGCTTTTCAGGACATCTCCAACTCTCTGCTGTCAGAGAGCAGCATCACTACAGAAAATAGTTACTCTGAGGAAGAGGATGATTATGAAGACGAGGAGAACGATGGTGATAATGTACCTCAGAATCTACCTGGCACTTCACTGACTCTCCAGTCAACTCAGAACTCCCGGGACCAATGGATCAAAGAGTCTTTCCACATTTCCTTATAAACCAACTAATATTTTTCCTGTATTTACATAATATAATCTGTTTCCTGTTCTGTATAGCTGTTTTATTATTTATTATACTTGTACCCACCTAGCTAGGTTATTGGCAGAAGGACATTTTTAAACTGGTGTCATACTGATGAACCGTCTCCATTACACAAGGAGCTGACATTTTCAACAAAACCTTGTTACTATACAATCCTTCGTTAAAGAGACCTTGCTTGTTGATTTGGACTAATTGTGCATATCTTGAAAACAAAAGCCATATTTCAAATACCTGATCATTTATATGTATATACATAAATATATAAATGTAAATGCCTTGTAATTTACTCCTTCATCGGAGTAAAACAATAGATTTTTCTCTAAATATAATTTTCTTCTCTACAATTTTAAGATTGAATGTAAGCTTAGTCACGTAGTCACATACACACAATGCTGGTATTTCTCCTTTTTGTTTGTTGTGATGGGAAGTTCATGTATTGAGCTTTTTTAATATCTTGGCATAAAATAAAAAAATGCTATGGACAGGTTTGGAAAGGGGTAATTGACATACTCTAACCACTAGATGGCAACATTTGTTGTGACAGATATCAGCATCTGTTCCACATGTAGAAAACCTGAAAAATCTTGTTTCCCAAGGTGAAGTCAGAAAGCCCTTCAGTTCCAAAAAGTGTACTTTTGTTCCTGTGTTTCTGGCTCACGGCAAAGTATGAACATTGATAACTGTGGAAGTGTGCCTTTTTGATAACTGTGGAAGTGAGCCTTTTTGATAACTGTGGAAGTGAGCCTTTTTGATAACTGTGGAAGCGAGCTTTTTGATAACTGTGGAAGTGTGCCTTTTTGATAACTGTGGAAGTGAGCCTTTTTGATAACCTGTGGAGTGAGCCTTTTTGATAACTGTGGAAGGTGAGCCTTTTTGATAACTGTGGAAGTGTGCCTTTTTGATAACTGTGGAAGTGAGCCTTTTTGATAACTGTGGAAGTGAGCCTTTTTGATGGCCGTGGAAGTGTGCCTTTTTGCATCTAACTATTACTTACAGTATCTCACAGGATAAGTTATGTGGATGCCATTGATATCATTGTTTAGCCCTTTAAAGTTATATGACTGTACTTTTGCATGTTTTTGATTCATGAGAGCACCACTCTGACTGTCTGGCCATTATAAACAAACCATTCCAGCCACACATGGACTTATTAGGTAATGATCCCTGTTCTCTCCCCAGGGTAGGAGGAGGAGTCCAGAACACAGTAGCTGTAAAACATTCAAATACCATCATAATGCATTCCTTACTAACGGAATTAGCCCTGAACATCTAGTGTTTCTACTTATTTAGTGGTTGAAATAGAATTTGAATAAAACATAAAAGTCTTGTTTAAACTTGAAACACCATAATGTTTTGTGTAAAGGAAGGTTAGAGGAATACAACCAGGACATCCCAGGTCATTTATCTTGCTAGCTTGCCATCATATTTAGTATAAAGGAAAGTTGTATGACAACACATCAACATCAAGCAATAATAGCAGAGGCTTATACCAGTAGGCCCAGCATATTGTTGTCTCCACATAGTTCCTTCCATTCTCTGCCCACTTCCATGTACATTACATAGACATTATGCCAGTATAACTAGAACGGAATAACTTCTGTAATTACAGTCTAATAAGTATATTAGTACACACAGAGTCAGTATGTTTTCTTTTAAGACTGAATCAAAAGTAATAGCAGCAAATACTAAGGTCAGAGCGGCAAGTACACTCTTAGAAAGAAAGGTGCTATCTAGAACCTAAAAGAGATATTTTWTTTWTTWTTTTTTATTTCACCTTTATTTAACCAGGTAGGCTAGTTGAGAACAAGTTCTCATTTGCAACTGTGACCTGGCCAAGATAAAGCATAGCAGTGTGAACAGACAACACAGAGTTACACATGGAGTAAACAATAAACAAGTCAATAACATGGTAGAAAAAAAAGAGAATCTATATACAATGTGTGCAAAAGGCATGAGGTAGGCAATAAATCGAATAATTACAATTTAGCAGATTAACAATGGAGTGATAAATCATCAGATGATCATGTGCAAGAAGAGATACTGGTGTGCAAAAGAGCAGAAAAGTAAATAAATAAAAGCAGTATGGGGGTGAGGTAGGTAAATTGGGTGGGTAGTTTACAGATGGACTATGTACAGCTGCAGCGATCGGTTGCTGCTCGGATAGCAGATTTTTAAAGTTGTTGAGGGAGATAAAAGTCTCCAACTTCAGAGATTTTTGCAATTCGTTCCAGTCGCAGGCAGCAGAGAACTGGAAGGAAAGGCGTCCAAATGAGGTTTTGGCTTTAGGGATGATCAGTGAGATACACCTGCTGGAGCGCGTGCTGGGTGGGTGTAGCCATCGTGACCAGTGAACTGAGATAAGGCGGCACTTTACCTAGCATAGCCTTGTAGATGACCTGGAGCCAGTGGTCTGACGACGAACATGTAGCGAGGGCCAGCCGACTAGGGCATACAGGTCGCAGTGGTGGGTCGTAAAGGTGCTTTAGTAACAAACGAATGGCACTGTGATAAACTGCATCCAGTTTGCTGATAGAGTATTGGAAGCTATTTTGTAGATGACATCGCCGAAGTCGAGGATCGGTGGATAGTCAGTTTTACTAGGGTAAGTTTGGCGGCGTGAGTGAAGAGGCTTTGTTGCGGAATAGAAAGCCGATTCTTGATTTGATTTTGGATTGGAGATGTTTGATATGAGTCTGGAAGGAGAGTTTGCAGTCTAGCCAGACACCTGGTACTTATAGATGTCCACATATTCTAGGTCGGAACGCCAGTCCAGGGTGGTGATGCTAGTCGGGCGTGCGGGTGCGCAGCGAACGGTTGAAAAGCATGCATTTGGTTTTACTAGCGTTTAAGAGGCAGTTGGAGGCCACGGAAGGAGTGTTGTATTGGCATTGAATATATTAGGCTGTCCCCATAGCAGAACCCTTTGAATAACCCTTTTGGGTTATTCCATAACCCTTTTTGTTTCCAGGTACAACCCTTTTGGTTCAATGTAGAACCCTTTAACAGAGGGTTCTACATGGAACCCAAAATAGTTTACCTGGGACCAAAGTGTTCTCGTATGGGGACAGTTGAAGAACCCTTTTGGAACCCTTTTCTAAGAGTGTACTGCTTAACACCTTAACTGGTGAGGGAATAAATGACAGTTTTTCCAACTGCTTACACACGTTTCCAAACTTGTCTCCCTTTTTCAAAACTCTTACACACCAAATTCCCAAACTGCACACACAAAATGCTAAATGCTCCTCACATATCCTTCAAAATGTAACACTGCATTCAAAATGCCATAAACACATGTCAGAATGAAGCATTTGCATCAAATGGCAAACACTGCTTTCATAATAGCTACATTTTTGGATATACCATGTAAACACTGTTGTTCTAAATCTTAAGCTCTTTGGTCTTTCATTCTTATATCTACATTTCAATACAATGTTCTACAGTGAAAGTAATCTGCTAGAGGAGGTAGTAAACACTGTAAACACCAATGCAATGTAGAAACAAGAAATATTTATTAGGCCAAACATTACTGTTGTATACAGTAGCTACAACAAAACCATAAACATATGTAAACCAAAAGTATATTCTTTACAATACAGTAAAGAACACAATTGTGGTGTGGGTACCGGGGGGACAGTCCAGGAATTGGTAGGGGGGGGGGGGGGGGCAGTCACCAGTGCTAGCTACGCTTCACTCTTCTCCGGCCTGGGTCTGCCACAATACTTCGTCCACATCACAGATACGTTTTCTCTTGCCAAACATCGAGGGAAGTATCTCCTAGCATGGCGTATCCAACCTTGGACAGAGGAACCTCTATGTCCCCACATGCGTCCTCCATTTGCCTGGAGAAGCGGCATCGCGGCATAGGGTTGCGATCATACACTTTCCAGCGCCAGGCTGAGAAGAATTCCTCTATGGGATTTAGAAAAGGTGAATATGGGGGTAGGTACAAAACTACAAATTGTGGATGGGTGGCAAACCAGTTTGGACCAGAACAGCCCGGTGAAATCTAACATTGTCCCATAAAACCTCAAATCTAGCAGGCTCCTGATCTGGATCAGGGACAAGCATTGTGTAAATTGCATCCAGAAAAGTGAGCATATGGCGGTGTTGTACGGACCCAGTGTGGCATTGTGATGGAGGACCCCGTTTTGAGGTATGGCAGCCACACATAGTTATATTACCCCCACGCTGTCCAGGGACATTGGTAATTGCCCTCTGTCCTATTATATTTCTTCCGCGGTGCCTGGTTTTGGTGAGGTTGAAGCCAACCTCATCCACATAAAATAAATTCATGCGAATTACATGGGCATCCAGCTCCAATACTCTCTGAGTAAAATGGTATGTCTGAAGTACTGGAAGTAGGTTTGCATACATACCTCTACAAAGTCATGTCGCATATTCTTGACCTGTCAGCGTTTCTCTCAAATGGCACCTTGTAAAGTTGTTTCATCGTCACTCGTGCCGTTGGAGATGCGTTGTATGGTCGACAGGCTTACAGCATTGATGTTGTTAAATTAGTGTCATTATTCAAGATATGTTCTTATCTCTCGAATCCTAATTGCATTGTTGGCCAAAACCATATTTATAATTGCAGTCCTCTGTACATCTGTAACAAGCGTTCTCGTCCTCCATGATGTCTTTGCCTTTCCACTCTGTACAGAATTCAAACACAGAGATGTGTTCAGTATAGGAACTGTAAACAATGTACAAAAAAAACTGTAGTACCCAAAAAAAAGCATTGAATAACCAACCTCATTCATTCAATGCAGTGCAGTAAATGGATGGCTTAGAGTTACAAATGTTTATGCAATACTATGCAGTCATACGTATTTMACAGTACATTACTGTAATGCTAAAATAGTRATTAGATAGTTGCATACCTGTTCTCATTTCTGAAGGTTCGAATTATGGACGCCACTGTAAATCGACTCAAGTTGGGCTGACTCTCAGTCCAGCCTCTCTCATGGTCAAACCGTGGTTGATCACATGATCAACAAGTGTTGCCCTAATCTCATCAGAGATGGCTCCCCTTCCTTCTCTTCTTTGCCCTCCTCCTCTTCTTCCTCTTCCTCTCCCTCCTACTCCTCTTGCTCTCTGTCCATTGTTGGCATCRATTGTTCAAAACAGGTAATCTGACCATTGACCTATTTATAGGCCTATACTACAGTAAAGCAGTGATTGGTTAGTGATCAGTTAAGCTATTAGTGTTTGCACATGTGAGGAGTGTGTGTGTGACCTGGTGAATAAGTGTAGCATTTGATTGGTTGTGTTTGGAAAAGGAAAGCAAGTCACTTCCTGTTAGATTTTTGTGTTTTAGGTAGAGAATTGTGTGGTGTTTTGAAAAAAGTGTTTTATGCAATTGACAACTGAGTCAAAGGCTGAGAAATAGCTTATGGTTTTGGATATTTGGTATGTAGTTTTGCACTTTGAGTGAGAGGTTTCAAAAATCGTGTGACATGAAAAMATTTTGTGTGTAAGCAGTTGTAATAGATCAACTCTACCCTTGAGCAAGCTACTTTACAGATCCACTAGCCACCAGGAAATGACTAATTGAAAACAGGAAGCCCCATACATGCCTCAGACATCCATTATCATTTTCCTAATAGCCACAGAGCAAGGCCACTTTACTGCAACATTTGATTGTATTTTCGTAATAACAGTCTCTGAAATATTTTTACCATTGGTGGTCAGTTCCCATTTCAATAATTTTATTTACTATTCATATAGCAACAGAACATTAAAACAGGGGTGACAGCTTTTACATTCCTACTACATCACTGTCAGACTGATAAATGACAGACATTACTTCCATCCACTCAGCTGACAGCAGGATCTGTATCATCACGATGATGATGATGACACCCTGACATAACACAAATATTTCGAAGAGGGCAAATATTTTCCAGAGTGGTAAAACTTCTAACTTAATTTTTATCACAATGATTGGATTTGTTGGTATTTATTTGTACTGTTTAAATAGGCTATCTGTGTTGATGTCATCAGACATGTCATCAATTAGGCTAGCCTTTGCCTTCTTTGATCTTAAGAGGAGAAGGGCCTCATAATTGATTAAATTAAAACAATGCTTTCTTCACTCTTAGCGAACTCCGAAAGTTACTACGTACTTATTTTCTGTCAACCATGATAAGGGAGATCTTTCAATGTAGTCTTTCAAGATTGTTCAATGAGTGTCTGAGTTGCAACATAGACTAGACACAACAATGTAATTTGTTAACAGGCCTGCCAGTCGTGCCATGTCCTTGCGTATTCTGTCATGTTCCAACAGAGCTATAGCATGTGCTATTGTGTACTGTACAGTAGTGTGACTATATCATTCTTTCTTAGCAGATAAGATTTAAACTTGGAATAAAACACAGACCATTTGAAATCTGATATGTCGTCCGTGCGTTGAGCCTTGGAGCGTTGAGCCTAGGAGTGTTGAGCCTAGGAGCGTTGAGCCTAGGAGTGTTGAGCCTAGGAGTGTTGAGCCCCATCAATCAATAACCTAATGATGATGGATCAAATTAAAACAATCCTTTCTTCACTCTTAGCAGAATCCTAAAGTTACTAAGCACTTATTTTCTATTAACCATGATAAGGGAGATATTCAATGTGATCTTTCAAGTAATACAGAACATTAAAACGGGTAAGAGCTTTTACATTCCTTTTAGAAAGTCCCATGTATTTCTATAAATAGGCCACACACAGCTGCAGGAAGTAGGGGTGCTGAGGGTGCTGCAGCACCCCCTGAAAAATCTCAATTAAATAAAACAATGAAGTAGTGCACTAGGCCTTTACTAGTGCTGTATTAGCTGACCGATATAACCACCTGTGAACGTGAGCATGAAAACAAATCTAATGTGGCTTCAACTCAGTTTATGATAGTTAACCTAGAGTCTGAGCAAAGATAAATTACACAAGTCCTCTTCTCTTTTCAGGTCTTTACCTGGCCTTATGACTCTCAGACACTGATAGTGATGTGTTTGCTGCTTGAGTCAAGGTAAATAACATGTTGACTCATGACTTACACATCCGCTGCTGCCTGGCAGAACACTCACTCTGTCTCAGTGAACAAGGTGGGGTTGAGTTAGGAAACTCTTGGCTCTAGCCAGCTGTCTACTTCACTGATCTCTTCCCTGAATACTGGAAAAACATTATTAGTGTAGTTCCATATGTTAAGTAATGACGTTTTGAACATAATCGGGCTCAATAAATGTATATAACTCCTAGTCATAACATGCCCTGATTTTTTTTTTATAGCCTGTGATTGATCGTGCATCCTCTCTGTCAATGTTGTTATAAGACTATTGCAAAGAGGAAAGGAGAGGTACACAGCTGCTGTGTTCCACGTGTAGGCTGTATCACACTTCTCTATCCCCAGCTGCCTCTGTCCACCCACCCCTCCCTCTTCTCCTTCCAAAAATATACTCCACACAGCTATGGAAAATCCCTATGCATGGCTACTCCGAATACCCGTCGGGACAGGACATCTCTCTTCATGGAAAATCATGCATCATCTTATTGCCCAATGTGCGTTTGGCCCAAATTGAATCACAAACCGTTTAGATAAGTAAGGAAATTAAAGGATGTTCTTAAAATGTAAATCAAATATTAGGATAAAAGTGTCAAATAGGCAAGAGCACTTTACAAATGGCTACAATGTATACTGCAGAGAACAGTGCCAATAATAGTTTGAGTGAACAATTCAGGACAAAGTATTAATTTTGAATATACTTCAGCAAAGTTGGATAAGTGTCATCTGACTCGTTAACGGTCATCATACTGACAGTGGCATCGTACCATGGACGGAATCCAAAGTTTGAAATGTTATTGTTTACTGTTGTACGGATAGGCAAAAAGAAGATAAAAGACAGGGAATTTTGCATACTGCCGCGTCATCAATGCTTTGCAACCGCTCCCCTTCTTTATCTGCAGCCTACAGACTCAACAAATGACACCACTTGGAGAGTTTATTACACTGTCAGTATAACGTAGCCTAAAATGTGTTATGGTGGCTTTATCGGACAGTTTTATTTCCCTGGCTGGGCGAAGGACAGCTATTATATACCTGGATGAATTGTCGACACTGTCTTTTAACTCGGGAATGCTTATTGTGGACGAGCAGTTGCTTTTAGGATATTTGTTTTTCCTTATTCTGACCATGTGGAAGTGTTGAAATGCGCACGACAGTGGATTCGGTTCCGCTTATAAATACTGTATTTAATAATTACTGTAGTTCCGTGCTACATGTTTTTTTCCTTCGATGCGTTTAGTTGATGGCGACAGTTTTATGTGACTCAACTCAACTTCTTCACCTGCGGCTGTTCCTTTTGAACACGGTCAGCTTGAAGACAACGGTTTTACACACTACGAACTGTCATTGAACAACCATCCCGAAAAGAGTTACAAGAAAGTGGAACTTACTTTCTAAAACTTTGTAATACCTCAACCAAATTATGACTTCGGTTTGGAAAAGATTACAACGCGTTGGCAAGAAAGCTTCAAAATTCCAGTTTGTGGCGTCTTATCAAGAACTTGTGTTGGAATGCACGAAGAAATGGTAGGTTATGTCATTTATTTAGGTTAAACGAACTCATTTTCACAACATCCCATTGACTCACGTTATCTATCTGCTCCCATGAAGGGCGTTTCTCCTTGTAATATTTCTACTTTAATGTTAGGTTTGCGCAGCCTACCACCATGGACACTGCTTTAGGCATCCTTGTCAAGAACCTATTCCATTTATTTGATCCAACCCATAACGGACCGTATTCCATTTCCGTACTAGTGACAACAGAGTTACAGGAAGAGCGCAGAATGCGGTTAGTTCGTTGTTTCCTTTGAAACAGTAATATGAATAAGAGAGGCGCGTGAGCTGTCGTCACTAGCTACCACAACCACAAAGTCATAATGATGGCTAAACTCTGCCTGTTTCTCCAATTGTTATATTTAAAATGTTATTTTAAACCTAACATTTAACCTTAACCACATTGCTAGCCTTATGCTTCACCCTTGCCATAAATGAAGACCAATGTTTTTTTACATTATTGTCACGCCCTGACCTTAGATAGCCTTTTTATGTCTCTATTTGGTTTGGTCAGGGTGTGATATGGGGTGGGCATTCTATGTTTTGTTTTCTATGATTTTGTGTTTCTATGTTTTGGCCAGGTATGGTTCTCAATCAGGGACAGCTGTCTATGTTGTCTCTGATTGGGAACCATACTTAGGTATCCCTTTTTCCCTCCTTTCGTTGTGGGTAGTTAACTGTGTTAGAGGCTTCATAGCCCTGTTAAGCGTCACGGTCGTTTTGTATTGTTTATTGTTTGTCATTCAAATAAAAAGGAATATGTATGCTCACCACGCTGCACCTTGGTCCGCTTCTTACGACGTCCATGACAGAACTACCCACCACCAAGGGACCAAGCAGCGTGTGCCAACCTGGAGGACGAGCTGGACCGGGGAGTAGAGAATGGCAAGGGACAAGACCCGGTCACGGAAGCCCGAGAGGCAGCTCAAAAAAAACGTTTTTGGGGGGCACACGGGGAGATTGGCGGAGTCGGAGTTTAGACCTGAGCCAACTCCCCGTGCTTACCGTGGGGAGCATGTGACTGGTCAGGCACCGTGTTATGGGGTGATGCGCACGGTGTCTCGAGTGAGCATTCACAGGCCGGTGTGCTCTGTGCCAGCGTCCCGCGTTTGCCGGGTGGTAGTTGTAACGGCTGTTTTCCTCCTCTTCTTCTGAAGAGGAGGTGTAGGGATCGGACCAAAACACAGCGTGTTGTGAAGACATTATGAATTTATTTAGACAAGACGAACACGAAATACACTTGAGAAATTACAAAACAAAAAAACGACGTAGACCGACCTGAACATGAGAACTTACATATAAACGAAGAACGCACGAACAGGAACAGACTAGACAAACGAAACAGTCCCGTGTGGTAACGAACACTGACACGGAAGACAATCACCCACAAACAAACGGTGTGAACAGCCTACCTTAATATGGTTCTCAATCAGAGGAAACGTCAAACACCTGCCCCTAATTGAGAACCATATCAGGCAACACATTGAACCCAACATAGAAACACATAACATAGACTACCCACCCAGCTCACGCCCTGACCATACTAAACACATACAAAAACAACGGAAAACAGGTCAGGAACGTGACAGTAGTGGGCATCCAGCAAGAACGGGTTGTGCCAGCTCTGCGCTCGAGACCTCCAGTGCGCCTCCACGGCCCAGTGTATCCGGTGCCAGCGCCAGAATCAAGCCTCCAGTAGGTCTCCCCAGCCTGGTGAGTCCTGTGCCTGCTGCCAGAACCAGGCCTCCTGTATGTCTCCCCAGCCTGGTGAGCCCTGTGGCAGCTCCACGTACCAGACTGCCCATACGTCTCCTCACTCCAGTGATGATCCATGGCAAGAAGCCTCCAGTGATGATCCATGGCAAGAAGCCTCCAGTGATGATACATGGCACGAAGCCTCCAGTGATGATCCATGGCAAGAAGCCTCCAGTGATGATCCATGGCACGAAGCCTCCAGTGAGGAGTCATGGCACGAAGCCTCTAACGACGGCCTCCAGTCCGGAGCCTCCAGCGACAGTCTCCAGTCCGGAGCCTCCAGCGACGGTCCCCAGTCCGGGGCCCCCAGCGACGGTGCCCAGTCCGGGGCCCGCAGCGAGGGTCCCCGGTCCGGGGCCCGCAGCGAGGGTCCCCGCACCAGAGGTGCCACCAAAGTGGGGTGAGCCAGTGGTGGAGCGGGGTCTGCGTCCCGTACCAGAGCCGCCACCGCAGATAGATGCCCACCCAGACCCTCCCCTATAGGTTCAGGTTTTGCGGCCGGAGTCCGCACCTTTGGGGGGGGTACTGTCACGCCCTGACCTTAGAGCCTTTTTATGTCTCTATTTGGTTTGGTCAGGGTGTGATTTGGGGTGGGCATTCTATGTTTTGTTTTCTATGATTTTGTGTATCTATGTTTTGGCCGGGTATGGTTCTCAATCAGGGACAGCTGTCTATCGTTGTCTCTGATTGGGAACCATACTTAGGTAGCCCTTTTTCCCTCCTTTCGTTGTGGGTAGTTAACTTTGTTAGAGGCTTCATAGCCTCTAACGAAGGGGCGGCAGGGTAGCCTAGTGGTTAGAGTGTTGGACTAGTAACCTGAAAGGTTGCAAGTTCGGATCCCCGAGCTGACAAGGTACAAATCTGTCGCTCTGCCCCTGAACAGGCAGTTAACCCACTGTTCCTAGGCCGTCATTGAAAATAAGAATTTGTTCTTAACTGACTTGCCTAGTTAAATAAAGGTAAAATAAATAAAAAATAAATAGCCCTGTTAAGCTTCACGTCGTTTTGTATTGTTTATTGTTTTGTTGGCGTCATTCAAATAAAAAGGAATATGTACGGTCACCACGCTGCACCTTGGTCCGCTTCTTACGACGTCCGTGACAGCTATAGCCAATTTTGTGGCTGTGAAATTGAATTGAGCCTCTACATTTTCGCGTGTATCGTAATTATAGTAGGCTATGGGCACAGGATAAACACTATTTTCACGCCACTTGATACCAACGTGACTTTTTCGTGACAGGTTAGAACTTACGCAACAGTTCAGGAGAATTAACGTAGTAGGTTAGGAGGCAGAGGTTAAGGTTAGGAAAATATATAGGGTTTGCAAAAATACTCTCCTAACTTGCTACGAAAATCACTTAGTATGGAAGTGGCGTGAAAAGACTGTGTCCCATAGGCACAGGTCTACTGTAGATATAATGCACACAATAGGCATCAATACTCCTACCACAAGCCTACCTCATCACTGTCATACTGATAAATAACAGACATTACTCAGTTCACTCAGCTGACAGGATAATCTGTATCATAATGATGATGATGTCATGACCAGATACTGGGAAGCAGGGCAAATGTTTTCAAGAGTTATATCACTTTTAACTTAATTTATTTCACTATGATTGGATTTGTTGGTATTTATTTGTACTGTTAAATAGGCTATCTGTGTTGATGTCATCATACATGTCATCAATTAGGCTAGCCTTTGCCTACTTTGATCTTAAGAGGAGAAGGGCCTCATAATTGATTCAATTAAAACAATGCTTTCTTCACTCTTAGCGAACTCCGAAAGTTACTACGTACCTCTATTTTCTGTCAACCATGATAAGGGAGATCTTTCAATGTAGTCTTTCAAGATGTTTCAATGAGTGCTGAGTTGCAACATAGACTAGACACAACAATGTAATTTGTTAACAGCCTGCCAGTCGTCCATGTCCTTGCGTTTCTGTCATGTTCCAACAGAGCTATAGCATGTGCTATTGTTACTGTACAGTAGTGTGACTATATCATTCTTTCTTAGCAGATAAGATTTAAACTTGGAATAAAACACAGACCATTTGAAATCTGATATGTCTCGCGTGCGTTGAGCCTAGGAGTGTTGAGCCTAGGAGTGTTGAGCCCCATCAGGGTGATGGATCGATTAAAATCACATTTTATTTGTTGCATGTGCCGAATACAACAGGTCTAGACTTTATCATGAAACGCTTATTGACAAGCCCTTTCCCAGCAATGCAGAGTTAATATGAAAAAATAAAGGAAATATTAACACAATAAAATAACAATAACAGGCTCTCTATACAAGGAGTACCGAGTCACTGTGCAGGAGTACAAGGTAGTTTTGTATTTGTATTTTGTATATTATGGTTCCCCATTAGTTAGGCAGCAGCTACTCTTCCTGGGGTCCAGTAAAATTAAGAATGTTATACAATTTTTAAAACATTACAATACATTCATTACAGAATTCACAACACTCTAAGTGTGTGCCCTCAGGCCCATACTCCATACCACATATCTACAACACAAAATCCAATGTGTACGTTGTGTGTATCATGTGTGTGTGTGCATGTGTCTCGCCTATGTTTGTGTTGCTTCTGACACGGCCCCTACCAAAACCTGCGGGCTCTCCTTCACTGCAGCCGAGGTGATAAAAACATTTAAACGTGTTAACCCTCGCAAGGCTGCAGGCCCAGACGGCATTCCCAGCCGCGTCCTCAGAGCATGCGCAGACCAGCTGGCTGGTGTGTTTACGGACATATTCAATCAATCCTTATCCCAGTCTGCTTTCCCACATGCTTCAAGAGGGCCACCATTGTTCCTGTTCCAAGAAAGCTAAGGTAACTGAGCTAAACGACTACCGCCCGTAGCACTCACTTCCGTCATCATGAAGTGCTTTGAGAGACTAGTCAAGGACCATATCACCTCCCACCTACCGGACACCCTAGACCCACTCCAATTTGCTTACCGACCCAATAGGTCCACAGACGACGCAATCGCCACCACACTGCACAACTGCCCTAACCCATCTGACAAGAGGAATACCCATGTGAGAATGCTGTTCATCGATTACAGCTCAGCATTTAACACCATAGTACCCTCCAAACTCGTCATCAAGCTCGAGACCCTGGGTCTCGACCCCGCCCTGTGCAACTGGGTCCTGGACTTCCTGACGGCCGCCCCCAGTGGTGGTGAGTAGGTAACAACATCTCCACCCCGCTGATCCTCAACACTGGGGCCCCACAAGGGTGCGTTCTGAGCCCTCTCCTGTACTCCCTGTTTCACCCACCGACTGCGTGGCCATGCACGCCTCCAACTCAATCATCAAGTTTGCGGATGACACTACATGGTAGCTTGATTACCAACAACGACGAGACGGCCTACAGGGAGGAGGTGAGGGCCCTCGGAGTGTGGTGTCAGGAAAATAACCTCATACTCAACGTCAACAAAACAAAGGAGATGATTGTGGACTTCAGGAAACAGCAGAGGGAGCACCCCCCTATCCACATCGACGGGTCAGTAGTGGAGAAGGTGGAAAGTTTTAAGAAAATGTGCACTGGGCCTTTAATAGTCCTGTATTAGCGGGTCGGTATAGCCGTCTGCAGCGTGAGGATCTGAGTGACCATGAGGATTTTGAGGATCTGAGTGACCATGAGGATTTTGAGGATCTGAGTGACCATGACAAATATTTTCAGCCTCCTGAAAAGGCATTGTTGTGCCTTTACAACTGTGTTGGTGTGTTTGGACCATGATATATCCTTAGTGATGTGAACACAGAGGAACTTGAAGCTCTCCAGTTGAACTGGGTATCACTTATAATAACACAAACATGAAGAGTGATCAAACTGTCCATCTCATGTTAAGTAATAAGCTGTTCTAACATGAGAACCAATGAGGGGGAGTTTTTTGTTGTTGAGAAACCCTTACTACTGGTTGCAGCTGTCAGGGTCAAAGTCTTCAGTCTCAACAAATGATCAGTCTTGCCTCTGGTTGAGTGTATGACAGCTGGAGCATGACACAGCAGCCTGTTTTTGGTGTGAGTCATATTGGCCTCTGGTAACTCAGGAAGGAGTATGGGTGTGCTTTCTCTTGTTGTAATGGGTTTGTCTGTTCCAGTATGTCAGTCTATTTCTGTGCCCTATGATACCACAATGTTTTAAAAACAACCCCCTCCCCACCCAAACATGCCATTTGGCTCCCTTCTGCGCTGTTGCTCTAACAATCCGAGACAGAACTGAATTTGCCCCTGCTTTCTATGTGCTCCTAAACAGGCTGTATTAGCCCAATGACTCTATGTCAGTAAGGAGTCCCCTGCACTAGAGGAACTTCAATTCAGTTTAGATAGATCCTACAATAGTAATATATTAAACAGGGCCTGCATTTCACTTGCATTACAATTTACAAGCAATATTAGTGAGCAGACAGCTCAACTGTATTCCAGAATAACATGATATAGTTATAATAAAGTGGGAGGGTCTTGTTATAACATAAACAATCAGGATGGGAGGGTCTTCAGACTGTAGATTAAAAGTAATTGAGCAATATGGGTCCTTCCTCTTGTGAGGTACCCCACCCCCAGAGGCCTCAAGAAAGCAGTGCCATTGGCCTTAATGCAGCTTCCTTCCCTTATTCCCGTGTTGCAGAAGCCAGAGCTTCTCCTTCTAACAAACACAATAGGCAAACCAAGGGTTGGAAACTTCTCCCAGTCAGTGGAGACAGAGCAACACTTGTATAATATTACACATTGAGGACAGATAGAATAGCAATGTATTGGACAAACAGTCAAACATTTGTGTAGGCCTATGACATATTTCATGAATGCATTATGTAATGTAAAATAGATTCCGAGATTTACTTTAGACACACACACACACACACACACACACACACACACACACACACACACACACACACACACACACACACACACACACACACACACACACACACACACACACACACACACACACACACACACACACACACACACATATATATGCTGTGTCTCTTCCAGCCTTTGGGTTGTGTGTATTGGGTTCCAGCTGATTGTCTGCTATCCACCCTCTTTGTCATCTGTTGTGGAATAGAACATCTGTTAGGGCATGATTCCCTTGCGTTGTTCAGTTTGTGTAAAACAAACTTTTTCTTTGGAGCTGAACCACCAGTGATGACACTGACTGGGGAAGCAGTCCCGTTCTTCTCAGAAAATTGTTTCATAACAAATAACAGAGAACTTGTGTGTTGGTGTTTGTATTAGTGTTTTTGTGGAAATTATTACATTGAAACGCCAAAGAAGATAACTTATGCTGAATTATGTAAGGACTAAAATAATCTACAAAACAATTTATTGTATTTCTCACTGTTTCTTGTCTCATTGTCCCTTTTTGTATGATTTTAGGCAACCAGATAAAGTCAGGGTGGTTTGGACCAGAAGAAATAGGCGTATGTGCTCTAAGGTAAATACTCACCCTGTTTTACTTACCTCAAAACAGCACATCACTTATCCCACCAGGATGGCAGGGACGCATTTCCATCATTTCTATCATGTTTTGATGTAGTCTTGTTGTCTTGATCTCTCTCTCTAGCTTCATGGATGGCAGCCGGGCATCAAGAACCCCTACAGGGGGATGGTGGTTTGGCCCGTACCTGAAAACGTGGATATCTCCCTCACACTCTTCAGGGTAAATATCACCCCATGGGTATTCATGAGTACACTGCACCATAGCTATTTGCTTCTGTGATAAATAATCTTTAGACATTTCTAATGTAAATTGACAACATACAACAACATGTGTCCTTTTCCCCTGTCATTTCCATCTCTGTACTTACCCACTAGGATCCCCATTCTGATGTGTTTGAAGACAAAGACTGGACATTTGTCATTGAGAGTGTGAGTGTACTTTCTAATACAATATCTCATAACAGGCAGCATTGAAATATAGAAGTTCATTAAAGATCATCTAATGGTACCACTAAAGCCCACTCATGAATGTATCCCTGCTGCTTGCCTTGCAGGAGACAAAGGGTCAACGTAAGGTGTTGGCTGCAGTGGACGTGAATATGAAGAAGTTTGCCAGTGCCACTCCCACTCAGCAAGACCTGACATTGAAGCTGAAGCCCCTGTCTGTCAAGGTGGTGGAGGCCACTCTGAAGCTCTCCCTGTCCTGTGTGTTTGTCAGAGAGGGGAAAGCCACGTGAGTCCATCCCATAATATCCCACTAATGATAGATTCATAATTACCACTACAGTAATAACATCAGTAATGACTTCATTATGTATTTTAGTTCACAATGCTGTGTTACTCTCCCACAGCGACGAAGACATGCAGAGCCTGGCCAGTCTGATGAGTGTCAAACCCACAGACATCGGTAACCTTGACGACTTCAACGAGAGTGATGAGGAGGAAGACAGGAGGTCTAGTGCTGGAGCTAGCATTAGCAAAGCTGCCGCAGGTACACTTCAATTATACACTCATACATACATCGTCAGATAAAACCTTACCTTCTTTGATGCTTTCTGTTGTTCATCTCTCTATTTGATGCTTTCCTTCCTCTCCAATAAATGATGGCATCCTCACTCTACCGCTTCATTTTTTWAAAGTCTATCTCCTGTCCATTCTTTTTCATTCTCATTGCTTTCTTTCACCACTTTCTCTGCCAGCTCCTCTCCCTCCTGCTAGCCCGGTGCCTCCCCCGGGAAGGAGGCCTGCTCCTCTAAAGAAACCCCCTGTCATAGGTACCCTGCCTCTCTTCCCCTTGTTCTGTTCTTCATCTTGTTCTGGCCTTTGGTGTCCACCTTTGTGTCTCCTTTCCAATCATCCTACCACAATACTTTATGTATAAATGTATAAATTACCATAATTTACAAAAATCATATCCAAGGATGATACAAATGACAATTGTAACATTACATAGAGCTGATGGATCCCAGTTCCCTCAGTACCACCAGTTCCCTCAGATCCCTCAGTTCCACCAGTTCCCTCAGTTCTACCAGTTCCCTCAGTTCTACCAGTTCCACCAGTTTCCTCAGTTCCACCAGTTTCCTCAGTTCCCCAAGTTTCCTCAGTTTCAGTTCCACCAGTTCCCTCAGTTTCCACCACTTCCACCAGTTCCTCAGTTCCACCAGTTTCCTCAGTTCCACAGTCCTCAGTCTACCAGTTCTACCAGTTCCACCATTTCCACCACTTCCACAGTTCCCTCGGTTCCACCAGTTTCCTCAGTTCCACCAGTTTCCACCAGTTCCCTCAGTCTCCACCACGTGTCCACCAGTTCCCTCAGTTCCACCAGTTCCCTCAGTTCCACCAGTTCCCTCAGTTTCTTACCAGTTCCACAGTTCCCTCAGTTCCCCCAGTTCCCTCAGTTCCACCAGTTCCCTCAGTTCCACCAGTTTCACCAGTTCCCTCAGTTTCACCAGTTCTCCCCAGTTTCACCAGTTCCCTCAGTTTCACAAGTTCCCTCAGTTCCACCAGTATTCCACCAGTTCTACCAGTTCCCTCAGTTCCACCAGTTCCCTCAGATTCCACCAGTTCCCACCAGTTTCCTCAGTTCCACCAGTTCCCTCAGTTCCACCAGTTCCTTAGTTCCACCAGTTCCCAGTTCCCTCAGTACCACCAGGTCCCCCTAGTTCCACCAGTTCCCTGGTTTCACCAGTTCCCTCAGTTCCATCAGTTCTCAGTCCACAGTTCCACCAGTTCCCTCAGTTTCAAAGTTCCCCCAGTTTCACTAGTTCCCTCAGTTCCACCAGTTTTCCTCAGTTCTATCATTCCCTCAGTTCCACCAGTTCCACAGTTTCCTCAGTCCACCAGTTCCATCAGTTCCATCAGTTCCATCAGTTCCAACAGTTTCACTTGTTCCCTCAGTTCACCATTCTCAGTTCCACCAGTTCCCTCAGTTCCACCAGTCCCTCAGTTCCACCAGTTCCCAGTTCCCTCGTTCCACCAGTTCCCTCAGTTCCACCAGTTCCCTCAGTTCCACCAGTTCCCTCAGTTCACCAGTTTCCTCAGTTCCACCAGTTCCCTCAGTTCTACCAGTTTCCACCATTCCACCACTTCCACCAGTTCCCTCGGTTCCACCAGTTTCCTCAGCTCCACCAGTTTCCTCAGTTCCACCAGTTCCCTCAGTTCCACCAGTTCCACCAGTTCCCTCAGTTCCACCAGTTCTCCTCAGTTCCACCAGTTCCCTCAGTTCCCTCAGTTCTACCAGTTCCACCAGTTCCCTCAGTTTCCACCAGTTCCATCAGTTCTACCAGTTCCCTCAGTTCCACCAGTTCCACCAGTTCCCTAGTTCCACCAGTTCCCTCAGTTCCACCAGTTCCCTCAGTTCCACCAGTCCATTAGTTCCACCAGTTCCTCAGTTCCCTCAGTACACCAGGTCCCCTAGTTCCACCAGTTCCCTGAGTTTCACCAGTTCCCTCAGTTCATCAGTTCTATTCAGTTCCACCAGTTCCCTCAGTTTCAACAGTTCCCCAGTTTCACTAGTTCCTCAGTTCCACCAGTTCCTCAGTTCTATCAGTTCCCTGAGTTCACCAGTTCCACCAGTTCCCCAGTTCCATCAGTTTCCCTCAGTTTCCACCAGTTCCATTAGTTCCACCAGTTTCCCTCAGTTCCCTCAGTCCACCAGGTCCCCCTAGTTCCACCATTCCCTGAGTTTCACCAGTTCCCTCAGTTCCATCAGTTCTATCAGTTCCACAGTTCCCTCAGTTTCAACAGTTCCCTCAGTTCCACCAGTTCCACCAGTTCCCCTTCAGTTCCCACCAGTTCCCTCAGTTCCACAGTTCCCTTCAGTTCCCCGTTCTACTCAGTTCCACAGTTCCCTCAGTTCCACCAGTTCCACCAGTTCCACCAGTTCACCCAGTTCCCTCAGTTCTTACCAGTTCCATCAGTTCCCTCAGTTCCACCAGTCGCCTCTCAGTTCCACCAGTTTCCCACAGTTCCCTCAGTTCTACCAGTTCCACCAGTTCCCTCAGTTCATCAGTTCTACCTTAAGTTTTCCCTACCAAGTTTCCCTCAGCTTCCACCAGTTCCCATCAGTTCCATCCAGTTCCACCAGTTCCCTCAGTTCCTCAGTTCTACTCAGTTCCACAGTTCCCTCAGTTTCACCAGTCCCCTCAGTCACCACCAGTTCCACCAGTTCCCTCAGCTCTCACCAGTTTCACCAGTTCCCTCAGTTCCTTCCAGTTCCACCAGTTCCCTCAGTTCCCTCGGTTTCACCAGTTCCCTCAGTTTCACCAGTTCCCTCAGTTCCTTCCAGTTCCACCAGTTCCCTCAGTTCCCCTCGGTTTCACCAGTTCCCTCATTTCACCAGTTCCCTCAGTTCCATCAGTTTATATCAGTTTCACCAGTTCCACCAGTTTCACCAGTTCCCTCTCAGTTTCTATCAGTTCCACCAGTTCCCTCAGTTTCACCAGTTCCCCCAGTTTCCACCAGTTCCCCTAGTTCCACAAGTTCACCATTTCCCTCATTTCTAACCAGTTTCCAACAGTTGCCCTTAGTTCACCAGTTCCCTCAGTTCCACCAGTTTTCTTCAGTTTCACCAGTTCCCTCAGTTCCTTCAGTTCCACCAGTTCCCTCAGTTCCCCTCGCGTTTCACCAGTTCCTCAGTTTCACCAAGTTCCCCCAGTTCACCAGTTCCCCTAGTTCCACAGTTCCACCATTTCCCTCAGTTCTACCAGTTCCACCAGTTCCCTCATTCCACCATTTCCCTCAGTTCTACCAGTTCCAACCAGTTCCACTCAGTTCCACCACTTCTCCCAGTTTCAGTTCCCCATTCCACTCAGTTCCACCATCCCAACCAGTTCCACCAGTCCACAGTTCCCTCAGTTACCACCAGTTCCACCAGTTCCAACAGTTCCACCAGTTCCACTTTTTCAGTTCCATCAGTTCCACCAGTCCACTCAGTTCCTCCAGTTCCACCTCAAGTTCCACCAGTTCCCTCAGTATCCACCAGTTCCACCAGTTCCACGCCAGTCAGTCCATCCAGTTCCACTCAGTTCCTCAGTTCCCTCAGTTCCACCAGTTCCACCAGTTCCACCAGTTCCACAGTTCCACCAGTTCCTCAATGTTCCACCAGTTTCTGTTCCATCAGTTCCCAGTTACTCAGTTCCATCAGTTCCACCAGTTCCCTCAGTTCCATCGTTCACCAGTTCCTCAGTTCCACGTTTCCCCCAGTTCTCAGTCACCAGTTCCCTCAGTTCCACAGTTCCACCAGTTCCCTCAGTTCTTTATTTAAAATCACCCATCCCACGCCCTCCCACCAGTTCCCTAATGCCCGTCCATCCGTTCCACCAGCCCTCTAGTTCCATCAGTCCTTCTCACCAGTTCCATCGCTCCCTCAGTTCCCATCCAGTCTTCCATCCAGCTTCTCTCATCAGCCTCTGTGCCCCCATAGCGTGTCCTAGGCACCCCCATTTCCCTTCAGTGCCAGTCTTTTACCCACTATCAACCACTCCCCCAAATCCTTTCCGTCCCAGCAGTGAGCCTCACGGTACTCGCAGCCAGCAGATAGACCTTGAATGATTGCTGCCTTGACAAGTGCATACTGACAAAGCTTTCATTGGTTTGCTCAATCTGCCCCTGATACAGGCATCCTAACCCTGCATTGCCTATGATTTGCTTAGAATTTTATTTTCAACAGAGTATCCCCCAGCAAGGGCATGCTGTAGGAATGTCTGGCTGTCTAATTGAGGTGATTTGAGCAACATAGAATGACTAGTAGCATTCAACCAGGGGCACTTTTGAACTCGTTTGCTTTCGTTTAAGACTTCCAGTGTGTTACTGTAAGATAACAGAAATGTTTCTCTGCATTATTAACAGGAAATTGTGGTTTAGAAAAAAGTAAAAGTAACATCAGTGCACGTTCTTAAGGCATTTGCCTTGTCAGGTATCCCTCTTTCCACCAGTCATTGCTCTCCCACTCATTGCGTTTCTGCTATTTATCTTTCCCTTTCTTCCCACAAAAGTCATTTGCTCTCACTCATTGGTTTCTGCTATTTATCTTCCTCTTTCCACCAAGTCATGCTCTCCACTCCAATTGGTTTCTGCTATATATATTCCCTCTTTCCACACAGTCCATTGCTCTCACTCATTGCAGAAACCAATGAGTTGAAAACTTTCCTTTCCTTCGTGCTGCTAGTGCCTGGGTCTTTTCTCAGTTTCAGTCTCCAGGGGCTTGAAGTGCCCTGCAGCGGCACTTGAAGCCTCGGGGTGTGCCTCTCTCAACAGCCTCCGACCCCAGAAAGGTACCAGATCATCATCAGTTCATAGGTCAAAGGCACCACTTATCCATAGCCATTGATATGTCTTTAAGTTGGACTCATGGGAGCGTTGAGAGTCTTCATGCTGTATTCTTTACACTATCATCTTTCTGTCCTCTCCTGTCCTTTTATGACTGATGCCCACCCACCCACCCCCCTCTTCCTCTACTGCAGCTCGCTCAAATGTCCTTCAGGACCTCAGATTGTATCACTTATCAGTGTCCCTCCTCCCCCTCATCTTTTCCACGCTGCTTCTCCTAAGATAAAAACACTTTTACTGCCCTATCCCAGCCAGTCCCACCGCACCCGAAACCCCAGCTCCCAAACCCTGAGCCAGGTAGCCAAAGCTGATAACTTTGTGTTACTTCTATTATAGCTTGTGTAGCTTGTTTCTCTTCGGTTTGTATTTATCTTGAGCGTGAGCCAAAGCTGACTGCTGCTATGTCTTCACTCTTAATTCTTGGTTGGCTGAACTAATTATAATATTTTTTCTCTTCCCTCTTCCTTTGTTTACCCTACAATCTTGACTTACAATTCTCTCTCTCTCTATTCTCTCTCTCTCTCTCTCTCGCTCTCGCTCTCGCTTCTCGCTCTCTCTCTTCTCTCTTCTCTCTCTCTCTCTCTTTCCTCCTCTCTCTCTCTCCTCTCCCTCTCTCTCTCTCTCTCTCTCTCTCTCTCTCTCTCTCTCTCTCTCTCCTCTCTTCTTTTCTCGCTCTCTCTCTCTCTCTCTCTTCTCTTTCTCGCTTTCCCCTCTCTCTCTTTCTCGCTCTCTCTCTCGCTCTCTCTCACCCCCCCTCTCTCTCTCTGTCGATCCCCTTCATCACCTCTCTTCTCTCAGTCCCCTCTGGCCTGTCCCCCTCCTATTTCTGTCCCTCTCCCAGAGATGCCATGGCCCCTGTCCCCCCTGTCCCCCTGTTGACTAGCCTGGACCTGGATGCCATGTGTGACCCTCACTCTCCTCCCCTTTCCATCCCCTTCCCTAAGTCCTCACCTCCTTTCAAATGTCTTTTCTCTCACAACCCTCCAACTCCTCACCCTAACACCCACCATAAACTTGCCTTAGTTGTTGCCCCTCTCTCTCACGCTCTACTCAAGCCTGTCCCTCTGTTTCCTGCTACTGTCCCTGCCTCAGCTGTTCTCACTGCCTCCCAGTCAGGTACTGAACCAACAGGTCTCTCAGCATGAAAACCATTAGGACATGGGAGGGGATGGGAGCGCAACTAGCTCCAAGACATCAGCCTAGTTTCATCAATAAAACCATTCTGGACAGTTTGTCCCTTGCCCTACACTACCCGTTGGCAAAGCACTGAGACAACCACWATATTCCATGGCCAAATGTAGCTTTAACTAAATTAATTCAATGCCTGTGAGCAGTGCTGAAGGCACAGTACCAATGAAGTGGTGTACTTAGCTAAGAATATATCTTCCACAAAGTACCTGTTGTCTGTAGACAGAATGACACATTCTGTTGCA
Source organism: Salvelinus sp. IW2-2015 (assembly GCF_002910315.2). Lineage (NCBI taxonomy): Eukaryota > Metazoa > Chordata > Actinopteri > Salmoniformes > Salmonidae > Salvelinus > Salvelinus sp. IW2-2015. The sequence continues at coordinate 32,610,604 of NC_036844.1, forward strand.
TATGTAATGGAGTAGAACGTTCTGTTACTGCTGCCAGTAAAATATCAGTTCTAACAACACTTACGTACTGTATAAATCATGTTATGCACTGTTGAGTGTCAACAATGCCGTAATTTTACACACTGAAATAACATAATATTGTATGTTATCCCCATGACATGATGTGTGTATGTGTGCGTGTTTTACAGAAATACAGAGGGAGTTGAAGACTCTCACAGAAGAGGAATACCACAGTCCTACTCTTGGTGAGACATTCTGCCATGTTCTCGCTATATTTATACTATCAGTCTAATGTACAAACTYTACTAACCACCGATATGTATGAGCCCTGAATAACACTCAAATGCATTCATAAAGATAATTTTTTACATAATACAATTATCTAAACAGTATTTACTATATTACATTATAAACTGGGTGGTTCGAGCCCTGAATGCTGATAGGCTTAAAGCCTTGATATATCATACCGTATACCATGGGTATGAAAAACATTTATTTTTACTGCTCTAATTACGTTGGTAACCAGTTTATAATAGCAATAAGGCAACTCAGGTGTCTGTGGTATATTGCCAATATACCACGGCTAAGGGCTGTATCCAGGCACTCTGCGTTGCGTCGTGTTTCAGKACAGCCSMTAMCCGTGGTATATTGGCCATATAGGGAAAGGGAAAGGGGATACCTAGTCAGTTGTACAACATAATACATTCTTCCACATTTAACCCAACCCCTCTGAATCAGAGAGGTGCGGAGGGCTGCCTTAATTGACATKCACGTCTTCAGCGCCTGGGAAACAGTGGGTTGACTGCCTTGCTCAGGGGCAGAATGACAGAGTTTTACCTTGTCAGCTCGGGAATTCGATCCAGCAACCTTTCGGTTACTGGCCCAACGCTCCTACCCGCCAGGCTACCTATCACACCCCCTCAGGCCTTATTGCTTAATTATAGCATAATCTATATGTTTTACTCCCTGATTGCTCTAGGTCCGAAACTGTCAGAGCAGCAGACGCCGTCTGTCTCCAGTGAGAATGTTCCCCTGGCTCTGAGAGGGGACGAGTCTCCTCGCTCCCCCAGGACCGTCAGGATCGCGAACCAACAAGCTTCCGTAGAGAAAACTGTGGGGTTGAAAGATGCCAGTACCATTAAAACTGTGGGGTTTAAAGATGCCAGTACTATTAAAGGGTGAGTTCCTAGTGATGGTATACCGTACGTACAGCCACTTCACAGCTTGTACCTCACACATTGATTTTTAAATGGAGTTGTTGCTGTCTTGTTGCTGWGTGATGTAGTAGGCAGTGGTATACAAAGTCGGGGTCTAGTGGGGTCACTGGGGAACTGCAGCGGTGTCGGCAAAATTAACAAAAAAGTAAGAGTACAGATTATTGTATGGGACAATATCCAAACGTTTTTGAGAATGATTATTTGAAAAATGCAATTTTATTGAGTAAATGTATTTTGAAAATGTAATGAATTGAAAGTTATTTTTTGGTGTAAAAATTGCCTTTTTCGTCTCTATTGATTGCTATAATTTTTTGCCTAACCATAAAATGGATGCCAATGGATACAAAAGTTTTATGGAGTGAAAGGAACCATTGCCATGATTTCAGCTTTACAGCAATAGTGCAGAGACACGCTGTAATCTGACCTCCTGCTTGATGGATCCCTGTTGACTCATAAAGGGCAGAAATAGCCTATGTATGGCCTCAAACAGGGAGGACTGGTAAAGAGTGGCATGTATGTCTCTAGTGTCTGATATTTATACCCATAATTACTCACCCCCTCCCCATTGTCTTGTTACACCTACTTTCATTTCACCTTCTATAAAGCACAACCCTCCCTAACACTACTGGTTCATGACCCTGCCAATGTGTGTGACCAGCCTGCTGTGTGCCCCGCAAACTCCCTGCTCTCAACGTCTGAGCTCTGACACCAAGTATCTTTGTTCCTCAGTTCTGGGCAAGATGGCGACCCAGCAACTGGTGTTCCTGGCCCTATTCACACAGAAGTCTCAGCAGAGCTTATTCCAGCGCTCCCTCCTCCATGGCCTTTCTCTAGCCCAGAGACAGAAGCACCAGAGAGCACTACCCATACAGAGCCTTCTACTAACATCCTGGGAGCTTTTAGTGCTGATAACACGCCATTGGCTGAAAAGAAGCCTGACTTTAAACAGAAATCCAATGAGACCAAAGAAGTGCCTTCTCAACCTGCCAAACCAGAGGACAACTCTGCCTCAACCCCGGGTGAAAAACCTTTTAGTGCAGACAAGCCGCCATTGGCTGAGCTCGACCTTGATGACATAATCATAGAGACGTCTGATCCGTCAGTCATGGCCGGTAACTTATTTTTGGAGGACAATGCAGATGAAGAAACATCAAAAGTGTGCGCAGTAAAGAGGTCACCATTCAGCACCTTGATGACTGAAATGGATCATCAGGATGGAAGGTGAGTGTGACATTCCGTAGACAAGCACACACTAACACTGTGCTGCAGTTTCATCCTTTTTCCTCATCCTCATGTGACGATGTATAATAACATGTCATCCTTACAAGCCTAAACACTATACTGGGCCATTTTACACAGACACTATTTCTGTGTTTATTGAAAGCTCCTCTGTGTTTCTCCTTAACACCAAAAATATGTTTACCATTGCAAGTGTACTCACACACATGCACACACACACACCCGTGCACTTCTGAGAATAATATCTCCATTGATGCTCAGACCCTTAACATCAATGTCCCTGTCCACAGTGTTGAACAGACAGCTGATCCAGAGTCGACTGGAGTGCCAACATCAATGGAGCTCCACGTAGAGCACGGCCCAGTTGACACAAAGACACTTCCAGAGATTGGAAACATGTGTGGAGATGCAGCTGAGAAGCACGCCAAAGGCCTAGAGCAGCCCGTTGATAAGAAGCAGGGGAAACAGAGCCCAGTGCCTCATTCACCTTGTTTATATGACCTCAACAGGTCAGATGAAGACAAGGAAATGATGAAAAACATGGCTGCTCTGAAGGCAGGTCCTCCCAGCAAAGACAAGGAAATGATGAAAAGCATGGCTGCCCTGAAGGCAGGTCCTCCCAGCAAAGACAAGGAAATTATGAAAAGCATGGCTGCCCTGAAGGCAGGTCCTCCCAGCAAAGACAAGGAAATGAAAATGCCGTCGTGGGCTGAGGAGGTTATGGTCTCCAAAGAGAATGAGAAGAAACAGATGGACCATCAACCTCGGGATGAGAAGGCCTCATTATCACAAGCTGATGAGCACAAATCYGCCACTCTGGAAGTTCAAGTGAACAAGAGTGTAGAGGAGTCACATAGTTCTGAATGGAACGCAGCGAAAGAGGAAGCAGGCGTTTTGGAAGAACACAGAAGAGATGCTAACTGTGTTCTGAAAGAGCGGTAAGTGAGAGCACATCTTATTAGCATTTTCCTCTCAACGAAATGTCCTTTAACCTTGTCAACCTTTCTATTGTCTAACTCTCACTTCCTCTGTCCCACTCCATGTCCTGTTCCATGTCACCTTCTGTCTCTCTTTCAGTTCTTCTGACCATGTGTCATCAAAAGCAGAAATGTTTCCCTTGTCAGGCAGTGTCAGTGTAGATAAAACCATAGAAATAGAMGTACTATCAAACAGTAGTTATTCCATTTCTATGGGTCAAACCATGGATGCTACTCCAGTAAGCCTAGAGACACCCAAAATGCCTTATCCCCCGCAATATGAAGTCCTTGAACCTATGATCCAATTGAGATTCACATTAGACACCATATTTGAGGATGCAATGGAGAATGTAGAACTGCCAGAGAAGACAGACCCACAGCCTCAGCCTCCAACAGAGGCCCTGGAGCAGCCAGAGGTTCCACTCTGGAAGGCCCTGGAGGTGAAAGCTAATGATCAGGAATCAGAGCAGGACTCTGGAGAAGTGATGATCAAAGATGAAGTCCTCAGGGAGGAACAGGGGGAAGTAGATGAGAAGATGTTAGTGCCAGATGTAGAATCACTGGAGACAGGGTAAGTGTGGAAGGAAGGGAGGCATCTCTATAACACTGAGAGTAATTGATGACTTCAAGTTTACCATATAGGTGTGAATTATGGTCTGATGGTAATCCTTGGCAATAGTTCAAATGTAAGACGATGCCTGGCCCTGTCCTCAGTTATTTTGAGTGTCTGATCTGTAAGTATTCACTGTGTCATAATACTGATGTCCTTCCCATATGTTTGCCCTCCCAGCTCAGACAAAAATGTAAAGCCAGAAGCTGCTATTATCAGAGTTGAGGGTCACAAGCAAATCATCTCAGATGAATCAGAGCTGCTCCAGATGCCAGCTTCCCCAGATTCCACTACACATTCTTCAGCTACCCCAGAGCCCACTGCCCAGTATTCTGCTACCCCAGAGCCCACTACACAGTATTCAGCTACCCCCAGAGCCATCTACCCAGTCTTCTGCTACCCCAGAACCTAATACCCAGTCTTCAGCTACACCAGAGCCCATTGCCATCTTCAGCTACCCCAGAGCCCACTGCCCAGTCTTCTGCTACCCCAGAGCCTACTACCCAGTCTTCTGCTACCCCAGAGCCCACTACCCAGTCTTCTGCTACCCCAGAGCCCACTACCCCAGTCTTCTGCTACCCCAGAGCCCACTACCCAGTCTTCTCTCACCCACGAGCCCCACTACCCAGTCTTCTGCTACCCCAGAGCCTACTACCCAGTCTTCTGCTACCCCAGAGCCCACTACCCAGTCTTCTGCTACCCAGAGCCCACTACCCAGTCTTCTGCTACCCCAGAGCCCACTACCCAGTCTTCTCTCACCCCAGAGCCCACTACCCAGTCTTTCTGCTACCCCAGAGCCCACTACCCAGTCTTCTGCTACCCAGAGCCCACTACCCAGTCTTCTGCTACCCCAGAGCCCACTACCAGTCTTCTGGCACCCAGAGCCCACTACCCAGTCTTCTGCTACCCCAGAGCCCACTACCCAGTCTTCTGCTACCCCAGAGCCCACTACCCAGTCTTCTGCTACCCCAGAGCCTACTACCCAGTCTTCTGAATCACTTAGAAAACAGATAATTGAAGAGGAAAATGGTAAAGACAGTGTACCGTCAATATCGACTACACCCCCCCTGGATCTCCCCGCGAAGGCTGTCGGTAGCTCCACCATGGAGCGCACATTGCTGTTAGACACGCCTGTGTCAGTGGAAGGAGACATTTCTCCAGCTGGAGAGTCAGATGTTAAGAAGGAAGAGGGGCTGTGCGATATGAAGCGTCCTCCCAGTAGGGAGGCTGTAACTGAGGCAGAAAGGCCTCTGTGGGCTACTTTAGAGGAGGAAACTAAGGAGAAGGGGACAGAGGGAGTAGGCATGAGCACATTGGAACCAACAAAGAATACCTTGCAAACAGGGTAAGTTACTGGGGGTTGAACACATCACAGCATGGCATAAAGTGTCTGTGAGGCACATTTACACTAGACATGCATAATTGTGGTGGTGTTGACATTTAAAAAATGTCTTAATGCTCGCCAACAAGTCCCAATAACACTGCGTTTAGGCTATAACTTTTCTGGAGACGAGTCATTGTCCCCATATTAGAAATCATGACCTATGGATCATGACTCTATGGATTCCAGTCCTTCTGCTGGTTTCAGATTAGTGTCCAATCAAGTGTGTCATTTCATATCTGTATCCGTAGCAGCCCATCTAGACAGGTGTCTGTAGCAGAGATCTACATTACTGAGTACCTATAGGACATTTTCCTCCCATCTCCCTCCAAGTAAAATAGAGAAACAGACATTTACTTTCACTGTGACAGTTCAGGAGCCTTTGACACACCATCGACTGAGGAGGCCCAATTCACCCTTTTAAGAAAAATAGATTGTATCTGGAAAAATGTGCTGTTGTCCACACTGAGTGTGAGGAAGGTGCAAGTCAGTCAGGTTCTTCCATGTTCGGCCCAGGACACCCCAACAATGAGCAGCAGGTAGATCTAGTGTCAAAGAAGAGCTCTGAGAGCACATCAGAGGTGTTGGAAGATGAGCAGGTTTTGGACAGGTTGGAGCAGGTTCCTGTAGCTGTACAGGAGGAGGGTCTTGATGTTGATGTCTTCATGAGWGTATTAGTGGGTTCCCTGTACATTTTAGTCATTTAGCAGACYCTCTTATCCAGAGCGACTTACAGGAGCAATTAGAGTGAAGTGCCTTGCTCCAGGGGCACATCAGCAGATTGTTCACCTAGTCGGTTCGGGGACACAAACCAGCAACCTTTCGGTTACTGGCCCAACGCTCTTAACCACTAGGCTACCTACCGCCTGTACAGAGGGTAACTCTGAGAGGCAACCGAGGCTTACTCAGCTTTGTCAGCTTTGATCAGCATGGCCACAGGCATTTTAGGGACATTTAGTACACTTGCTTGTAAAAGCATGTTACCAATAAGATGCAAAGCTTGAATAACAAAAAGGTTGTTTAAACCATTTTTATAGATTTCAGATCTATGTGTATTAAGATTGGATGGAAATATGAACAAGTAGTAGGTGTCCAACTCTGTCACCTTGAAATGTGTCTTAAAGTCTGCATCTTCCATGCCTGCTGTAAATGTAACCTAAAAACATAGTTCAAATATCCCCATTCTCTAGTTATGAGACTGTGACTTCCATACTTCAGCCATCTGGACCAATGTCTAATGACAACGTGGTCTCAGAGCATTTTGTATTATTCTGTACATAAATCAGAGAGCCTTCATTTAGTATGATATGTTACGTTTCGTATGGTATGTTTTAATTTGTGGATATCCATCATCCATTTCGTATGCTATGAATTACAATTTGTATTATTTGTTATGAATTGCAATTTGTATTATTTGTTACGAATTGCAATTCATATCATTTGTTACGAATTGTAATTTGTACATAACGTTACAAATTTGCAAAATGTACATTATGTCACGAATTTGCAACACGTATGATATGTTATGAAATTCCAATTTGTTGTGGCTAATGTTAGCTCGGGGTGGCTAAGTGGCTAACGCTAATGTTAGCTAGCTGGCTAGCGTAAGCTAGGCTAGGGGTTAAGGTTAGGGGAGGGGTTTGCTAAAAGGGTTAAGGTTAGGGTTAGGGGAAGATTTAGCTAATGCTAAGTAAACTCAGCAAAAAAATAAACGTTCTCTCACTGTCAACTGCGTTTATTTTCAGCAAACTTAACATGTGTAAATATTTGTATGAACATAACAAGATTCAACAACTGAGACATAAACTGAACAAGTTCCACAGACATGTGACTAACAGAAATGGAATAATGTGTCCCTGAACAAAGGGGGGGTCAAAATCAAAAGTAACAGTCAGTATATGGTGTGGCCACCAGCTGTATTWAGCACTGCAGTGCATCTCCTCCTCATGGACTGTACCAGATTTGCCAGGTCTTGCTGTGAGATATTACCCCACTCTTCCACCAAGGCACCTGCAAGTTCCCAGACATTTCAGGGGTGAATGGCACTAGCCCTCACCCTCTGATCCAACAGGTCCCAGACGTGCTCAATGGGATTGAGATCCGGGCTCTTCGCTGGCCATGGCAGAACATTGACATTCCTGTCTTGCAGGAAATCACGCACAGAATGAGCAATTTGGCTTGTGGCATTGTCATGATGGAGGGTCATGTCAGGGTGAGCCTGCAGGAAGGGTACCACAAAAGGGGGGAGGATGTCTTCCCTGTAGCGCACAGCGTTGAGATTACCTCAATGACAACAAGCTCAGTCCGATCGATGATGCTGTGACACACCGCCCCAGACCATGACGGACCCTCCACCTCCAAATCGATCCCGCTCCAGAGTACAGGCCTCGGTGTAACACTCATTCCTTCGACGATAAACGTGAATCCGACCATCACCCCCGGTGAGACAAAACCGTGACTCGTCAGTGAAGAGCACTTTTTGCCAGTCCTGTCTGGTCCAGCGATGGTGTGTTTGTGCCCATAGGCAACGTTGTTGCCAGTGATGTCTGGTGAGGACCTGCCTTACAACAGGTCTACAAGTCCTCAGTCCAGCCTCTCTCAGCCWATTGCGGACAGTCTGTGCGTTCCTGGTGTAACTTGGGCAGTTGTTGTTGCCATCCTGTACCTGTCTCCCAGGTGTGATGTTCGGATGTACCGATCCTGTGCAGGTGTTGTTACACGTGGTCTGCCACTGCGAGGACGATCAGCTGTCTATCCTGTCTCCCTGTAGCGCTGTGTTAGGCGTCTCACATTACGGACATTGCAATGTATTGCCCTGGCCACATCTGCAGTTCTCATGCCTCCTTGCAGCATGCCTAGGGCACGTCACGCAGATGAGCAGGGACCCTGGGCATCTTTCTTTTTCTGTTTTTCAGAGTCAGTAGAAAGACCTCTTTAGTGTCCTAAGTTTTCATAACTGTGACCTTAACTGCCTACCGTCTGTAAGCTGTTAGTGTCTTAGCGACCGTTCCACAGGTTCATTGAACAAGCATGAGAAACAGTGTTTAAACCCTTTACAATGAAGATCTGGGAAGTTATTTGGATTTTTATGAATTATCTTTGAAAGACAGGGTCCTGAAAAAGGGACGTTTCTTTTTTTGCTGAGTTTAGTTGCGAAGTAGCTAAAACGTAGTAAGTAGTTGTAAAGTTGCTAATTAGCTAAAAAGCTCTCTACAACTGAAGAGACTGGCAGGATAAGCTTAGTGGAGACTTTGCGTTTAGCTACTGTGGCGCAAGAGATGGTCAAGGACCCAACCAACAAAATTGAGCAAGAGGCCGAACCACTGAAGGAGACCACCAAACTACATAAAGACACTACCAAACCTTGGAAAGAGATTATCAAACCACACAAAGAGACTGCCAAACCACTGATAGGGATCACAGAACAACCGAATGAGATCACAGAACAACCGAATGAGATCACAGAACAACTGAAAGAGATCACAGAACCACTAAAGAAGATCACAGAACCACTAAAGAAGATCACAGAACCACTAAAGGAGGTCACAGAACCACTAAAGGAGATCACATAACCACTAAAAGAGGTCACATAACCACTAAAGGAGATCACATAACCACTAAAGGAGATCACATAACCACTAAAGGAGGTCACAGAACCACTGAAGCACATCACTGAACCACTGAAGGAGATCACAGAACCATTGAAGGAGATCACAGAACCACTGAATAAAATCACAAAACCACTGAAGGAGATCACAGACCACTGATGGAGATCACAGAACCCCTGAAAGAGAAGACTGTGAAGGGTAAACCAGAGAGGGATGTACGTCCACCTGTGTTACCACCTCTAGAATAGAAAAAAGGATTAAAAAGCTGTACAGACGATTTCCACCGCCGAGAGAAGCAGAGCTGGATGAAATAGCTTATGAAGAGTGCTTGGAAGAAAATAAAGACGAAGCCACCCCCATCGTTAACGGCGCTAAAGCCTGTAAGGAGACGATCCAGTGTTCATCCCTGACAGCGATTCAGATGAGTTGGAGTTTGAGATGGGCAAGAGGATATGGGCACAGTGTGGCTAGCAGAGTTTTACATACAGTAGATGGAGGGTAAGTGCCTGAGCTCCTGTCGCTCTCTGCACTACTTTCCTGCATGGTTTGATTAGGCAGATTTTATTCATGCCATAGGAATGGAGCTCTGTTTTGACTGGGTTTGTGTCTTCAGGCATTTGGAGTGGTACAGTATTGTCTTTATGCTGAGTGATCTTGTAAAAATTTCTCGTAAAGTTTTTTGTCATGAACTTGTGTTTTTTATATCTTTGTGTGCCAAGTCTACTACCATGCCTGAGGAGAAAGTTGAATTGTTGGATGTTAGTGCTGAATGAGCATGTGAACTGAACCCAATTAAATGTTGTTCAGGGAATGTAACTGGACGTTACCTGATAGTGAGCTTGCCGTGTTGATGTTTACTGTTGACCGTTGTCTTTTGTCTGTGACATTGTTGAGGATTGTGTGGCAGTCTGCATTTTGGGGAATTTATTGAATTGCTATTGTAGCCATGCCAGATGGCTAACATTGATATCTCTGTTTCACAGTCCAGGGGTGTTATCTTCTTCACCACCTGCTGAACATGAGGACACACGCCCTGATGGTTTGTCCATACAGCAGGCCATGTCAGTGTTGTCCCCTCCTGCAGGACCTTTTGCCAAAACCATTGAACTGGAACCACTTCCTTGTCATCGCAGCAAAAATAAAAATATCACTCCTCCAGTGCCTCTTCAGGAAGTAGGCCCAGAAAGAGTTAGTCAAAACACGGCACCTGTTGCCAGTTGCCTTACTCCACCAAAACAAAAGAAAACTGTCCCTCTACCAGATAATACAAGTAATGATGCAATGGCCAAAGAGAGCAGCACAGATAGCTTAACAAAGGAGACCCTTAACACTGATGCTAAAGAGGAAGACATTCCAAAACCACTAATCCTCGCCATGGAAACAACTTCTTCAGATAGCATTCTGGTGACAGCCAAAGAGAAGGGAGCCAATGACCAGCATTATCTACCAAAGGAGGGTGACAATGAGAAAGATGTCTCTGTCAACTCAGTGGTCCCATGGCCTCTACCACCCTCTCAAGCTGGAACATCTACTACATGTCCCAAGGTCTCTCACATAAGCCCTGCAGAACCCCCCAAAGATGACCTAAGCCTCATAAAAGAGGAAAAGTTGCTACTGGCTAATATTAGTCAGTTGGCAGAAGAAGAGACATCAGATGTACCTGTGCCTGCCCCCTGCGTCAGAAAACGCCTGATCCCCTTCTTGCATGGGGAAGACCTCTCTGAACCCAGAAGATCTCCCAGCCTCCGAGGCCAGTGAGGAGCAGGAGACTCCATCACCAGTGATCCCCCAGGAAGTCAGTCTAGACAGGCCTGAGTCAAACCACCTAGACTTAGATGGAAGGAAAGATCAGCAGGAAATCATTTGTGAGCCCTCTACCATAGCCACCTCCTCATCAAATAGTAACCCATCAGAGACTATTACTGACTCTAGTCAGGGACAGGTCCTGGAGGACCTGGTGGCAACCACTGAGAGTATGACATCAGACTCCACTGTGAACTTGACAGTCCATTCAAAACAACCAATGGAGGGTGAGGAAAGTATACCGAGGACAGAAACAGGGACAGATGGGGTACCTGTTGACAGAGGACTTGAAATAGACAATGGCCTGCTCTCTACCTTTCTCTGTGTCACTGCCCAAAAGGAGTGCTTGTTATTGACTGAATTAGCGGAGACAGTCTCCCATAAGAATGTGACTGAATCAGGGGTTGAGGAGGAAGAGAAGGGCCTTGAGATAGAACAGGATACCACTCTTTGCACTGTAGATACATCAGTTGATAAACAGTAAGTTGGCAGAACAATTTGAAGTTAATCAGATCATGTCATCTGGCTCTTGTAACTACTTGCACAGTTAAATAATATTCACATTAATCCGTGCTTAACTTTAAACAGTTTTTGTTTGTTTTGCAGGATATTCAGTAAGCTCCAAAAATATTGGGACAGTTACAATGTTGTTGTTGTTTTTGCTCTGTGCACCAGCACTTTACATTGGAAATTATACAATGACTGTGCAGACTGTCAGGGGTTTTTCATCCATATCGGGTGAACCGTTTAGAAATTAAAGCACTTTTTGGACAGTATTGGTACAAATTCACTTATGTGTATTAAAGTAGTAAAAAGTTAAGTATTTGGTCCCATATTCATAGCCCGCAATGACTACATAAAGCRTGTGACTCTACAAATGAGTTGGATGCATTTGCTGTTTGTTTTGGATGTGTTTCAGATTATTTTGTGCCCAATAGAAATAAATGGTAAATAATGTATTGTGTCCTTTTGGAGTCACTTTTATTATAGATAAGAATAGAATATGCTTCTGAACACTACATTCGTGTGGATGCTACCATGATTATGGATAATCCTGAATGAATTGTGAATAATGATGAGTGAGAAAGTTATAGACGCACAAATGTCATACCCCCAATGGTTCTGGCAAAAGGTCCTGCAGGAGGGGCCAACACTGACATGGCCTGCTGTATGGACAAACCATCAGGGCGTGTGTCCTCATGTTCAGCAGGTTAGCATTTTTTGGGGGGTATGATATTTGTGCGTCATTTCAAATCCGTATTGCTGAAGTACAGAGCCAAAACAACAACAAAAAATGTTTGTCTTTCCCAATAATTTTGGAGTGTATAACTGAAACTTGACTTTGCTGTCCCATCGTCTTATTTCTCCTATTTCTGTCTCTATAGATCTGAGACGGCTGAGGGGGGGGAAAAGTCCAGTGACCTGGCTGTCCCAACAAGATGCTCTAAGAAAGCTTCTCAGCCATCCTCACCAGACACCACAACCCAGGGTAACATCCAGGGTAACACCCAGGGTAACATCCAGGGTAACATCCAGGGTAACATCCAGGGTAACATCCAGGGTAACATCCAGGGTAACATCCAGGGTAACATCCAGGGTACCATCCAGGGTAACATCCAGGGTAACATCCAGGGTAACATCCAGGGTACCTCAGGCAGTGAAGAGCCACAGTCCAATGGACAGACCCCAGCAGATAAGGAGGTCCCTTATGGTCAAGCGTCAGATACGGTTGTTCCTCCTCGATGCAGCAAGAAGAAACCCCTTCCCTTTCCTGTGGTCTTCCAGGAAGTTGCCCCAGAGGCCTCCACTCCCATTGCGGACAGGGACGAAGCCCATGGGAAGGATGTGTTGGTCCTCCGCCAGGAGGTACATTTGAATTTCAAATGTATTTTTTACAAGTGAATATAAACACTTAATTATATTTAAAACACAGCTGAACATTGACTATGTTAATGAGAATGTCATCTATAACAGGTCTCTCTCCCTCTGTTCCTCTCTCTTTTCTCTCCTTCACACCCTGCTCAGATGCCTGGTCCTCTGCCCAGTCCTGGTCTTGTGTCCTCCAGCAAGTCTTTACTGGAGTGGTGCCAGGAGGTTACAAAGGGTTATACGGGAGTGAAGGTCACTAATTTTAACACCTCTTGGCGCAATGGTCTGGCTTTCTGTTCCATCCTACACCACTTCTATCCTGACAAGATGTAAGCTCTTAATCACTAATCAGATAAATCACCCACAATATTCGATCCTAGTCTGAATGTGAAAAGTCTAGCAACTTTATTAGTAGTCCACGCATGTATTTTAAACCCACCCATACAGCTGAATGTAGGAGAGGTAGAATTATTCCATCTCCTTACAGGAAATAGGGTAGAAGTTCTCACKAAATAGTAGAAAATGTCCTCTCCGTCCTTCTATTAACTACTGGTGTTTTTCTTAGAGCTTTTGAGGCACTGGAACCCAACGATATCAAGTTAAACAACAAGAAGGTGAAAACGTCAATGAGCTTATCGATGACATATTTACATAATTATACATAATGTCAATAAGGAACACAGAAGTCGTTGTTTTTTGTCCTGACTATTCTCTCTCCCACAGGCCTTTGATGGCTTCGCTGCGCTGGGCATCTCCCGACTGCTGGAGCCCTCAGACATGGTGCTGCTCTCTGTGCCAGACCGCCTGATCGTCATGACTTACCTGAGTCAGATCCGCACCCACTTTACGGGGCAGGAGCTGAGTGTTCTTCAGATAGAGCACAACAGCAGCCAGTCCAGCTATGCAGTGACTGAGCCCAGTCAGGGTTCTGATGTGGATGCTGCTGCTCGCTTCTGTGCCCGCAAGTTACAGGAAGGTAGCATCTCCCTGGAGGACAGTGCTACAGAACAGGCCTCTAAGCCCAATGGGAGCCTAGTGCCACCCCCCCGGACTAAACGGGTGACAAAAGTGGAAGAGAAGGGAAGCGGAGCTGGTGATTTGGATGGGGGAACGGGAGAGACACAGACCCCCGTGCCTCCACCCAGGTCACACACCTCTGCAGCCAAATCAGGATTTGGTCACGTAAGAGACGCCGACCTGGTGAAGAAAAGACGCTTGCGGCTGAAGAGTGAGTCCGTGGATGAAGGGGATGTGGTGGAGCAGCAGAGTAGCACATCTAGGAGCACAGAGGTACATGCTGAATACTTTCCCAGCTTTTAAAACTGTTTTCTTGTATTTGAACAGAGATTGATGTTCTATTAATGTGCTGATATTTTGCTATTTAAACCAGGCCATGTTTCTCTTTACCTATCATGTCTATTGTGTTTGTGTCTCCTGTCCAGTCAGCTGAAAGTGTATCAGACAGAGAAGTGAAGAATGTCTCCTCAGAATCCGGTAGGAGGTTTACCGGGAGATTTTTACCTGAACTGAATGAGCAAACAACAGAAAAGGACAATGTGTAAAGCATGATATGAAAGGCTGCATTCAGTTTTTTCTATTGTTGTTGTAAATATACTAATATGCAGTCTCGCTGTTTGGTCTGTYTGTAGAGTCAAGGAGCCCAGCACAAGTCCAGGAGTCTAGTGTCCCAAGCCAGGAGGAGGATACTCTGGTCAGTTCAAACCTTTTCCTTGACGTCACATTATTATCCACTTGACTGTTTATATTTGTTTTTCTCTTTTGGTTTAGGCCACCTTCTCTCTCTCTGTTTAGCTTAAAGGCCCAGTACAGTCAAAAATGGGATTTGCTGTGTTTTATATACACTGAGTCTAGAAAACATTATGAACACCTGCTCTTTCCATGATGTAGACTGACCAGATGAATCCAGGTGAAAGCTATGATCCCTTATTGATGTCACTTGTTAAATCAACTTCAATCAATGAAGGGGAGGAGACAGGTTAAAGAAGGATTTTTAAGCCTTGAGACAATTGAGAAATMGATTGTTTATGTGTGCCATTCAGATGGTGAATGGGCAAGACAAAATATTTAAGTGCCTTTGAACAGGGTATGGTAGTAGGTGCCAAGCGCACCGGTTTGAGTGTGTCAAGAACTGCAACGCTGCTGGGTTTTTCACACTGTTTCCCATGTGTATCAAGAATGGTCCACCACCCTGGACATGGAGCCAATTTGACACTGTGGGAAGCATTGGAGTCAACATGGATTTCTCTTAGTCGTTATTCCTGTTTCTCCCTCTAATCTCCTGACCGTTTTCTCTTTGTCGTCTATGTTCATCTGTGTGTCTGTCCTTGCATGTCCGTTTTGGCAATGTGTGTCGCTGTATCTTCATGGTCAGCGTCTTCAGGACACCCGTCAGTATGTGCTGAGTGAGCTGCAAGCCCTGGAGACTGAACAGAAGCACATCGACAACCGAGCAGGCATCGTGGAGAGGAGACTCAGAAGACTGATGGAATCAAGTGAGAAACAGAACAAGTGGCTGTAAACTTAACAGGAAGTGTCAGGCTTACCTTTACGTGTGCTTATCAAAGGCCACAGATTCCTGTTGTTACTTTTCTCAGTAGATATAACAGGGTCTAACCTCTGAGGTGCCATGTGTTGTGTCCTTGCTCCAGGTAGCGACCGTGACGAGGAAGAGAAACTGATCCAGGAGTGGTTCACTCTGGTCAACAAGAAGAACGCCCTGATCAGGAGACAGGATAATCTGGAGCTGCTGTAAGACATAACACACCACTCACACATCTATTATTCTTAAGAACACGTAACATGATTATATTACTAGGAAATGGTTTGAACTGAAATGCGCCATTTTATGTTCTGTGTGTGTGCCCAGCAGACGGCAGCTAATTGAATGTATTGTATTTAACAGGCAGGAGGAGCAGGACTTGGAGAAACGATTTGAACTACTGAATAGAGAACTTAGAGCCATGATGGCCAATGAAGGTTAGTGAGTCCAATGCATAAACACAACCTTGTTTACATTGAACACAACCAGTGAGACGACTGTAGACCTATAGCAGTTGTGTGTGTATATATAATTACTATGATATCGTCTCTCATCCCTGAAAACAACAGAAAGGCCCACACACTGAATATGCTCCAAATTACCACCTTTATTGACAATGTTTTGATCCAGATCTGACCTGAAGAAGATCCTTGTGGTTTGAAACGTTGTCATATTCATTGTGTGAGCTTTTCTGTTATAATACWAAATTGTTTAAGGACGTGCGTATGACCACAACTTTTCTATCTTGCCTCATCCCACCTCTCTTCAGAGTGGCAGAAGACTAAGGCCCAGCAGCACCGGGAGGAGCTCCTACTGCAGGAACTGGTCTCTCTGGTCAACSAGCGGGACGAGCTGGTCAGGGACTTGGACGCCAAGGAGAGAGGGTGAGTCTAGCCCATCTGTTTGTTATACAGCCATGCTTATGCAGTGTGACACACTAAGCATGCACACACATAAGCACACATATTCTACACACGTTTTAAACGATGCAGTACTGTGTGGTTGTTTATGCGTGCGTTTGTGTGTCCTCAGTGCCGTTGAGGAGGATGAGCGTTTGGAGCGGGGGCTGGAGCTTAGACGCAGGAACTTCAGCAACAAAGACAAGTGTGTGCTGCAGTGAGAGTAGGGACGACAATGACAAATAGCGCAGTGCCTTAAATACCAACCCATCTAGAACTAAATCTCCTCAGTCTCTGCTTCAAACCAAGCTCTCAGTCACTCAGCAACCTACAATATGAAACACTCCTAGACAAACATGTCACCACAGCAACAAATCCTTAACTGGGATTTTGGGACTGATCGTTAATAAACCATTATACCCCCGGAGGTGCTGGGGCTGTGTGCCTTCCCTTTTGGAGATACTTGAAGAAATAAATCCCTCTGTACCTTGAGGTAAGAGACTCTGGGAAGGTCGCCCATCCATGGAGTACTTTTGATTGAGAAACGAGGACCTTTCTAATTCAGTCTGTCAATGTGCCTTGCTCTGTCATTCAATAGACAGAAAGCCCACTGTACAAACAGATGTGTTGTATACTTTTAGACCGCCATGAAGCTAAGAGGTTCAGATGTATAGGCCATCATGTTTACTTTTACGTCTATAAACATCTCACTGATGTCATCAACAATATAAGAGAACTTTGCCTGAATGCTTTGGTGGAACTGGCTATGAAATGAACGGTCTGGTGTTTAGACACAAAATAATCAGACCTCTCTGTATACAGGAGGGTTTGATAATATCAGGCCTCTGTGTATACAGGAGGGTTTGTTAACATCAGGCCTCTGTGTATACAGGAGGGTTTGGTAACATCAGCTCTGTGTTTTACTTTGGACCCAGATGTTTGATGAAAGAATCAAGTTTATGAGAGTATCACGTCTTGATGACTTCTGGTGATGACTTGTAATTGTGTTTTATCAATCTTTCTTTTATTTATGGATTGGACATGTGCATGAGAAATGTTTGGGTTAGGTGTGTCATATTACAAGTGGCATGAACAGTCAGCTCTAACCAGAAATGAAAGAAAAAGAGAATAGTGAATAAAGGTGAAACTAGTTGTAGACAGAAGCTAGTAGTCCTACTTGGAAAACATACATACCATCCTGTATATAATACTGTATATCCCTCTATTATTCTGAGTCTCCCAAGTGGTGCAGCGGTCTAAGGCACTGCATCTCAGTGCTAAAGGTGTCACTACAGACCCTGGTTCGATTCCAGGCTGTGTCACACCTGGCTGTGATTGGGTAGCACACAATTTTCCCAGTGTTGTCCGAGTTAGGGTTTGGCAGGGGTAGGCCGTCATTGTAAATAAGAATTTGTTCTTAAGACTTGCCTAGTTAAATCAAATTTAAATGAATTACCTGGCACTGCAGTTCTTTCAATGTTTTTTTTATTTTAGCAAAGARCTTTATTCTCTGTCAAATTGTCTAGTATTAATAGTCAACATTTACCAATGGCTTGTTAGATGTTATGTGCTATTATCATAGATGATGATTACTATCATTCATGGTGTTATTAATATTATGATTATTTTCTTCTATTTTTTCAACTATTTCAATTTTTGTTTTGTTTTCTGCATTGTTGGAAAGGGCCCTTAAGTAAGCGTTTCATTGTTAGTCAACACTTCTTCTTTTTTTACGAAGCATGTGACATTTTTGGGGGGTGTAGATCTGAAAATGTAATGATGTGACAATAAAGTATTACTTTAGGTCCAAGGCTCTTTTTAAAAAGGATATGCAATGTTTTGTTTAAACCCGTGAATGATACATAATACATTTTAAGAGTTTGTTTGAATATGTTTTCTCTAATTTGTTGTCATATTAAATTATGTGGTACTTCTTCACTTTTTCGTGGATAGATGTCGTTGTGTTCTGAATATATCTAGTATTTTTATTTTATATTTTTTTATTTCACCTTTATTTAACCAGGTAGGCAAGTTGAGAACAAGTTCTCATTTACAACTGCGACCTGGCCAAGATAAAGCAAAGCAGTTCGACACATATAACAACACAGAGTTACACATGGAGTAAAACAAACATACAGTCAATAATACAGTAGAAAAATAAGTCTATATACAATGTGAGCAAATGAGGTGAGATAAGGGAGGTAAAGGCAATAAATAGGCCATGGTGGCGAAGTAAATACAATATAGCAATTAAAACACTGGAATGGTAGATTTGACAGTAGATGAGTGTGCAAAGTAGAAATACTGGGGTGCAAAGGAGCAAAATAAATACATAAATACAGTAGGGGAAGAGGTAGTTGTTTGGGCTATTTATAGATGGGCTATGTACAGGTGCAGTGATCTGTGAGCTGCTCTGACAGCTGGTGCTTAAAGCTAGTGAGGGAGATAAGTGTTTCCAGTTTCAGAGATTTTTGTAGTTCGTTCCAGTCATTGGCAGCAGAGAACTGGAAGGAGAGGCGGCCAAAGGAGGAATTGGCTTTGGGGGTGACAAGTGAGATATACCTGTTGGAACGCGTGCTACGGGTGGGTGCAGCTATGGTGACCAGCGAGCAGAGACAAGGCGGGACTTTACCTAGCAGGGTCTTGTAGATGACCTGGAGCCAGTGGGTTTTGCGACGAGTATGAAGCGAGGGCCAGCCAACGAGAGCGTACAGGTCACAGTGGTGGGTAGTATATGGGGCTTTGGTGACAAAACGGATGGCACTGTGATAGACTGCATCCAATTTGTTGAGTAGGGTGTTGGAGGCTATTTTGTAAATGACATCGCCGAAGTCGAGGATCGGTAAGATGGTCAGTTTTACGAGGGTATGTTTGGCAGCATGAGTGAAGGATGCTTTGTTGCGAAATATCTTGATCTTGCACTATTATTTATTACGTTTGTGCATGATGAATAAATACGCCTCCTTTGGTGTTTCAAAAAATTTGTATTGTGTCAGTGTACTGATACAGGCCATAGTTGAGCCCTGCTGACGCGAACCGCGTATTTTTTCCAAAACGCAGTTACGCCAAAACCACGCCCCGTTATTCAGAGAGACGTTCTACTACGCTCCCATTGGCTAGCTTGCGTTGTCTCACTCACAGGCAATCAGCGCAGAGACAGTGACCTTCCAAGGTAAGGATAGAAAGTGTAATTGAACAATTAGCTGCCTACCGTAATGCAGGCCTATTATTATCATGTATTTATTTTCAGAGTTTCAATGAGTTGTAAAAATGTCTCGGAGAACTCTGCTGAATTCCCTCAATTGAAGGTGAGCTAAATTAACCTAAGCTACCTAACATCACTAGCTCGGAATTTGAAGTTGATTTATCTTATCATTAGTAGTCTATTATCAGGTAAAATCATGCGCTTATTATTCATAATTTCTCTAATATTTATTAGCTAATCATTCAGTCGAATACGCTATGCTACAGCCATTGAATCTGTCTTTGAACGTTAATGGCTAGCTCGGTCCACGACATTATGTTATTATATTTTTCAATTTTGAAACATGGGCAAATATTATTAATCAGTGACTGAAATTTCGCGCTACGTGATATTCACTTCCGGACTTGGAGAGCGCTCAAAGCGTTTTAGAACGCCCCTCTGAATAACGGGGCGTGGTTTTGGCTTAACTGKGATGGGGAAAAGAAAGACGCAGCTGGCCAGAAGAACGTTCAGAAGGGCTTTGGCTGAACTACATTTCCAATCTGTGTAGGAAAAAGATTTAACGTCATCACTCACTGACACATGCGCAAAAGGCTAGGGATTATGACGAGTAAYCGACAAGTAAAGCGAGAACAACAAGGTAAACAAAGCTATGTTTACCTAGCAACACTAATTCTAGCGAAATTGGTTAGTCACCGAACACTTACCTAACCAACAAGCTATACAAAACATTTTGGCTCGTGAAATTGCAGAACTATTTGCCAAACTAACGTTAGCTAAGCTATTTACTGTACAATAACGTTAGCTAGCTACAACAACAAGTCTTCTTTCCTACTACGATAGTAACGCAGCTAGCTACCAAGAAGATGAGTGTGTGACCCAGACAAGGGCCAAGAAAACACAGATTTCGGACACCATGAATCCTGAATAGTGAGTAAAGTTGGTGATGTTTTGATGTTGTTTTTGGTAGCTCCATATCTAATAACACCGGATGATGTAACAAGCATTTTGTTGTATTTTTTATTCCAAGTGCAAGTTACAAATATCAGGCACAAATATTCGTTATACAAATGATCAACAATCAACAATTTACATCACTACAGTACATCAAACACGTCTACCGCAAACGAAATACACAAGTAAAATAAGAGCCCTTAAATACATAGCTAGTTACAGTAGCTAACTGCACACAAAAAAACATGAGTTTTTTTKTGAGTGAATACAAATGCAGCTAGCTAACTAGCTACTGTTAGCTTGCTAACGTTAAGTCACAAATCGCTGCGTCATCTTTTGTTTACGTACTAGCTCGCTCTGTTTGTGCGGAACATCTGCCATCATATCGGGTTGTTTTGTTACAATGTTGTCATGATCATAGCAAAAGCTATGCTGACAAAACAATGTATAACATTGTTGATCTAGTTAGTTGGATGAACTATGCGTCTCGTGCTACGTTCTATATTTAAGCAATAATGCCCGAGGAGGTGTGGTGTGTGTATATATGGCCAATAAACCACGGCTAACACGGAACCCAAACCGGCTGCGCGCGTGCGCTATCGTGCATAAATATATTTTGTAATGACATTAATTTGGGGACAGGTCGAAAAGCATTAAACATGTATGGCAATTAAGCTAGTTAACTTGCACTTGCTAGCCAATTTGTCCCATTTAGCTAGCTTGCTGTTGCTAGCTAATTTGCCCTGGGATATAAACATTGAGTTGTTATTTTACCTGAAATGCACAAGGTCCTCTACCCCGACAATTAATCCACACACAAAATGGCCAACCGAATCGTTTCTAGTCATCTCTCCTCCTTCCAGGCTTTTCATCTTTGAACCTCTATGGTGATTGGCATCTAAACTTTCATAGTATTACCACGACAACCGGCAAAACATTTCGTCTTTCAATCACCCACGTGGATATAACCAAGGAGGAGATGGCATGTGTGTACCTGCTTCTATAGATCAATGAGGAGATGGGAGAGGCAGGACTTGCAGCGCGATCTGCGTCAGAAATATGAATGACTTCTATTTTAGCCCTTGGCAACGCAGACACTCGTTGGCGGGCGTGAGCAGTGTGGGTGCAATAATTGAAAAACATGGATTTCAAAATGAATTTTGCGACGCTTGCATGCGACGTGTCCGGTCTGATCAGCATGTAAGGTATCCAGGCACTCCGCCTTGCGTCGTTGTATATTGGCCATATATCACAAACCTGCGAGGTGCCTTATTGCTATTTTATTATTATTCGTTTTTTTATTTAACCTTTATTCAACTACGCAAGGCAGTTAAGAACAAATTCTTATTTACAATGATTGCTTACCCAGGCAAAACACAGATGACGCTGGGCCAATTGTGCGCCGCCCTATGGGACTTCCAATCACGGCCGGATCTGATACAGCCTGGAATCGAACCAGGGTCTGTAGTGAAGACTCTTGCACTGAGATGCAGTGCCTTAGACCGCTGCGCCACTCAGGTTACCAACGCAATTAGAGCAGTAAAAATATATGTTTTGTCATACCCGTGGTATACTTAATAAGCAGTAAGACACGAGGGGGTGTGGTATATGACCAATATACCATGGCTAAGGGCTGTTCTTAGGCACGGCAAATTGCTATTATAAACTGGTTATCAATATCATTAGAAGAGTAAAAATAAATGTTTTGTCATTCCAGTGGTATACGGTCTGATATACCACGGCTGTCAGCCAATCAGCATTCAGGGCTCTTAACACCCAGTTTATAATTAAGTGATAATGCCCTCGAAGCCGATGATGGGACCAATATATCCTCCAAACCCCGGCTTCGAGGGTATTATCACTGTTATACAAGGGGTTTCCAACATATTCAAATAATGATTGATGTTCATTTGATGAATTTATTCATACTATTTCATCCTTCCACAAGATGTAGTCCTGAAATAAATCTAGGGTTYCTACCAAGCCGGCTGGTCGTTCGTTCTATTGGTTCGGTTGCCAGAGCTGCGACCCAGTCGTTCAGTCTTTTTGTTCTGTAGCTATGGACGCGACCCAGTCGTTCATTCTAAATGTTACATTGCCGTACTGGCTGGCAACGTTCTTATCCCTTGCTAGCTAGACAACTACTGCTAACTTAGTCACTTCAAACAGTYCAGACAGAATAACAACAATAACTGCATTTGTTTAAGCTGTTTTCTAGTGACATTTATTTGYATACATCTATAACAATGAGCTAATGAGGCACAATTTCGCCTGGTGTAGAAAACGTGCTCTCTCTTCAGGACACTGTTGTTCAGAGGAGCTAGCCAACAACACAGCTAACACAATCACTTCAAACTGAAGCTAGAAAGACTGCAAACTAACTGCACTTCGTTTCGATTGACCTTGTTTCAATAAACATTACTTTGTATATATCCATAATGCCAGCTGATTCATGATTTTGACTGGCTGAGAAATGCTGCCTGCCTCTCTCGTCCCGACTCCCGACCCCTAAAGGTTCAGTACTGTGGGATAGTTGGAGATCGATTTTGAATATTTAAACAATGTTGCAAATGTCAGAGAGACTTACAGCAAGGTTTATACAAATCTCAGCTGTTGAAAACTAAATGTTAGTCTAAAAGAAGTGTGAGATAATGTCTAGATGCTTTTTATGGTGTAGATCAAGTTTATGACTTGTCTGCCTGGGCTGATGAAACAGTGGATTGCGCAGTCAGATGGAACAGAGTAAATAGGCATTTTAACGTCATAGATTTAGCCGGTAGTAACTTGTGCAATAGACACCGGCTGGAATGCTCTTTTAACCAACCAGCATTCAGGATTAGGCCCACCCGTTAGATAAGGTCTGTCAGCCAATCAGCATTCAGGGCTCGACCTGTCCAAGTTTATAATTTTCCTCTTTGACATTTCTTTGCACACCCTTGCAACTGTAGCTATAATAACATAGCTAATTTCAGATGGAAATGACAGCATTGCATATGAATTTAGCCTAACTCCCCAGAGACCCAGATGAAAGTCAATGCTGGGGGCTTGATTGAATAGATTTGTTTGTCTGTTATTTAATGTTCCCTAACCTGGTTTCCACCTAGTGACTACCTGTTCAAGCTGCTTCTGATTGGTGATTCAGGGGTGGGAAAGTCTTGCCTCCTGCTTCGATTTGCGGTAAGAACTATCAGTGTTCAGTGTTACTGGCATTTTGATCAGTCTTCAGCTTTACATCAACGTTTGGATGGATACTGTGTGTCCATTTGTTGATTTAAAGCTATGTTTTTTATTTTTTATTATGCATTTCAGGATGACACCTACACGGAAAGTTTCATAAGCACCATCGGCGTGGACTTCAAAATCCGAACTATTGAATTGGATGGCAGGACCATCAAACTACAGATTGTGAGTTGAGTCAGCAGCTCTGGCAGCTGTCCTGGGAAGTTTAATTGCAGTTCATGCTTTCAACCATGTAGTGCGTTAACTAACATATATATTGTTTTTATTGTCTTTAGTGGGACACTGCTGGTCAGGAGCGGTTTCGCACCATCACCTCCAGCTATTACAGAGGAGCCCATGGTATCATCGTTGTCTATGATGTAACAGATCAGGTTAGTGACTCCCCTCCACAAAGAAGATTAATTAACATCTATGAGTCAACCTGCATTTATTAACAACACATAACTGAGGTATTTTCTCTTTCTAGGAGTCTTACAACAATATAAAGCAGTGGCTGCAGGAGATTGGCCGCTATGCCAGCGAGAATGTCAACAAGCTGCTGGTGGGTAACAAGTGTGACCTCACCACCAAGAAGGTAGTAGACTACACGACAGCCAAGGTGAGTCCTCAGGAAACATGGACTCTCATACAGATTAATCACAGTATTTGGGTATATTATACTCTGTAGCCTTAGTTTGTCGTAGTTTACACCAGGGCCTAAAATGTACTTTTTGTCTACCAGCCACTGTGGTAGGTAAATGAAAAAAATATACCAGCCACTCAAATTTTTTCACCAGTCAATTGTTTGGGGGCCATAAACACACAAAAAACAGATCACCATGCTTTGTAATGTTTCTAAAACAAGAAAAGTAAGAAGTAATGTGGTATATTGCTCAATTTCATTTAGTTTTTTGTGACGTGAGTCTTTTAAATCAAAATATCAGAGACTCAATTTTTATCTGTCCCTTTAAGGGCGGGACATTACCGTGGTAACAGGTAATGAGTAGTGTCGTGTGTCTGTGAGATTTTGGATCTGACTAGAGCGTGTCTTCGCTATCAGTTGAAGCAGCAGACTCAAACTAACATTGAAAAACAATCGAGCTTTAGGACTAAGTCTCACTTTGTAGATTTTTTAGGGTACATTAGACCAGCTTTTATGCCTGTGCACAGCGCCTCAAAATGAATCTATCAGCGCTTCACTCAGTGTGTGCGCAGCTCCCCTTGCAAGGCAATGTTGCTGCGTGAGGAGGGGTATAGGATTCTTATTTCTTTGTGCGATTAGCAGCTATAAAACAAAACACAGAAATACTTTGAAAACAGCTACTGCTGCATTTTTCATACTTACTTTTCACACTTTTTTATTTGTGAATGTAACGCTCGCATTGTAGAACCCTGCAAATTGACCACTCGCCAGCATGGCTGAGGAAATAGACATTCTTACCCGCCAATACCTAAATCTACCTGCATTTGGCAGGTGTTCATTTTATGCCCTGGTCGATATGCTCAATTATCAACCCTTGGGACACACTATTACTTGCAATGGAAGCACCCTACTACTGCAGTCAGACTGGTGATTGACCCGTCTCACTCTCCTCAAGCAGGAATTTGCTGACTCCCTATCCATCCCCTTCCTGGAGACCAGTGCGAAGGACGCAACTAACGTGGAGCAATCCTTCATGACCATGGCGGCTGAGATTAAGAAGCGCATGGGGCCCGGGGCCACGGCAGGAGGAGAGAAGCACAACCTGAAGATTGACAGCACTCCAGTGCCGCAGTCTGGGGGAGGATGCTGTTAGGCCGGTCCAGCCCTCTCCTCTCACCCCCAGAGGCCCATGAGTAGAGTAACAGTATTGGGTTGAAGTTGGGGTGCTTCTGACAGAACAGGAAAATATGGTGGTGGGATCTTCAAGAACTGACTGACATTTTTTACCTCTTGACCAATGCCCATAATTGAGTGAGTAAGAAAGTTTTGTGCCGAAGGAATAGTCCCCCCTCAACTCTTTTTTTATTTTTATTCACCGATATGCACAGAAGTGGAAATATCTTAATAAAAAAAAATGTGGTATGGCATAACTGATGATTGTAACTAATCCAGCACTTTCTGTCTCTCATTATATGTATCACAGACATTTTTTTTTAACACACACTCAAATATAGTGTGATTGAAAGAAATCATGGATGTTCTTTCAACTATGGTTGACTATATTACTTAAGTAATAAGGCCTGTGGAGGTGTGGTATATGGCCAATATACCACGACTAAGGGCTGTTCCTAAGCAGCCGAGTGCCTGGCCACAGCCCTCAGCCATGGTATATTGGCCATAAATCAAAAACCCCAGAGGTGACTTACTGCTATTATAAACTGGTTACCAATGTATTTAGAGCAGTAAAAATACATGTTTTGTCATACCAATGGTATACCACTGCTGTCAGCCAATCAGCATTCAGGGCTTGAACTACCCAGTTTATAATATCCTTTGTGACCTTCATGGTTCCTGGTCACACTGCTGACTGTTGATGGTGACAATGTGAAATAAGAGTCTCTTTGTGACAGATAAGGCAGAGTCTTTATGGACAAGGTCAATTTGTATCATCTTTCTGTCCGAAATCAGATTTAGACCTCATTGGGCCCGTGCACCCAAACACTATATAGGTAGAAATAGGGCTGCTGTTGAGGAAAGAAACGGAGAGGACATGGTGAAGTAAAACAATTTTCGCAACCTGGGGACCACGTGGTAAATGGAAACCTGCAATCATGGTGTCCACATCTTTAATGTCTGATTTAATCATTGTTATATGATACTATTATTACATGGTGGTTTTATTACTGTGATGTTTGTTTGTTTTTGGTTCTCTGTTTTCTAATCTAGAATGTGTGTAATCAATTATGTTGTTGTTGTTACCTAATGATTGAGTGCATAACCAAAAGCTGACAGCATTTGGTTCTTTCTGGAGTGGAAGCTGGCTATAAACAGGAGGGAATTAAGGCATGTCCAATACTTGAGCATTTCATTTGACCTCGCATCAATTCAGAATGCTGCTGTACCATCACAGCTTTACATGTTCCCTATAATATACTATATGGGCAACCTCTGGTTGGTGTCTGACAACATACCTTTCATTATTACAGTACTAGCCAGGGGCGGCTCTAGCAGACGCTCTTATCCAGATCAAATACACACATAATATATTTATTTGACAGAGGTATTGAACTGCCCATTGTTCAGCACAGCAAGCAATTAGGGTTAAGTGCCTTGCTCAAGGGCACATTGACAGATTATTCACTTAGTCGGTTCAGGAATTCCAACAAGCAACTTTTCGATTACTGAGCCGACGCTCCTAACCGCTAGGCTACCTGCCGCCTATAGGGCCCTGGTCCAATGTACTGCACTTAATAGTTTGCCACCTTGCAGCAAAACAATATAGGGCCCCCCTCTTACAGTGAAGAGAAAATTGTACTTATTAAAGTTCATTTTCTGTCATTCTACATATTTTGCCATGGGACTTCGAGAAAATGTTGCAGTTTTAAAGCACGTTTTCTGCTATTCTACATATTTTGCCATGGGGTGGAGAGAGATTTTTGCAGTTTCAAAGCTAATTTCCTGTAATTCTACACATTTTGTAATGACATGCCATGTTAATATGGTCTGAGTGAGAATGACTAACAAAATCAATGGGGGCCCCCTGGAGGTCAGGGTCCCTGCACACGTGTCCAGTCAGTATTCGGTCATGATTACTACAAGTTTAGATAGTCTAGCCAGCTAACTACCAATCTAACAATTGTTAGCTGGCATGGCTAATTGATTGACTGTCAGTGAGAGACATAACAAGAGAAAAAGTAATGATGCACAACCACATTTTGAAATTTCACCTGGTGTTTTCTACTATTGTTACTCTKAAAAGTAAATTGAGACACCGACTGAGTTCCTGATTTAAAAATATATATTTGGTCGTGAGGGCCCTAAGCCACCACGTGTCGCTTATGCCTGGAACCGGCCCTGGTACTAGCTCAACCATGCCATTAGACTCCATGATCCAGCATTAAAGGAAGGTTGGATTTTGGTATGTGTTGAAATACATTTTTTGGGAGAGTATGGCACACATAYCCTACCTCGGTTAGGCTTTGTTTGATTGTTTTGTTTTCATGTTTGACTGTTTGCTTCAACTTTAATTGCAGACGTCTATGCTAATGATCATTATAGAGGGAAAGAGAGACAGAGGACCGAAGAGATAACACCAGCATCTCAAATTAGTATGGGGATTACAACAAGAGAAACTTTTGCTGTCCTGAATAAATACTGTAGAACTGGGTCTGGCTGGGAATTCCACATGCCTTTAAGCATCATCATTGATATCTTTTGCCTTTTTGTTAAAGGTGTTATTTGCGGTTGGATGGTAAGCAACATACCAGGGGAAGGTAGCAGAGTTTTTTCATTGAGTAAAATCTGTTTGTTACCAGACCGATCAGGCTTCCTTAATCTATACACTAAAAGTATGTGGACACCCCTTCAAATTAGTAGATTAGGTTATTTCAGCCACACCCATTGCTATCAGGTGTATAAAATCGAGCACCCAGCCATGCAATCTCCATAGACAAACATTGACAGTAGAATGGCCTGTACTGAAGAGCTCTGTAACTATCAATGTGGCACCGTCATAGGATGCCACCTTTCCAACAAGTCAGTTTGTCACATTTCTGCCCTGCTAGAGCTTCCCTGGTCAACTGTAAGTGCTGATATTGTGAAGTGGAAACATCTAGGAGCAACAACAGCTCAGCCGCGATGTGGTAGGCCACACAAGCTCACAGAATGGGACAGCCGAGTGCTGAAGTGCGTGGCATGTAAAAATCGTCTGTCCTCGGTTGCAACACACTACCGAGTTCCAAACTGCACCATGAAGCAACGTCAGCACAATAACTGTTCGTCGGGAGCTTCATGAAATGGGTTTCCATGGCCTGAGCAGCCTCACACAAGCCTAAAATCACCATGCGAAATGCCAAGTGTCCACTGGAGTGGTGTAAAGCTCACCGCCATTGAACTCTGGTTCAGTGGAAAAGCATTCTCTGGAGTGATGAATCACGCTTTCCCATCTGGCAGTCTGACGAACGAATCTGGGTTAGGAGGATGCCAGGAAAACGCTACCTGCCCCAATACATAGTTCCAACTGTAAAGTTTGATGGTGGGGGAATAATGGTCTGGGGTTGTTTTTCATGCTCGGGCTAGGCCCCTTAGTTCAAGTGAAGGGCAATCTTAATGCTACAGCATACAATTACATTCTAGACAATTCTGTGCTTCCAACTTTGTGGCAACAGTTTGGGGAAGGCCCTTTCCTGTTTCAGCATGACAATGCCCCCGTGCACAAAGTGAGGTTCATACAGAAATGGTTAGTCAAGATCGGTGTGGAAAAACTAGACTGGCCTGAACAGAGCCGTGACCTGAACCCCATCAAACACCTTTGGGATGAATTGGAACGCCAACTACGAGCCAGGCCTAATCGCCCAACCTCAGTAATGCTCTTGTGGCTGAATGGAAGCAAGTCCCAGCAGCAATGTTCCAACATCTTGTGGAAAGCCATCCCAGAAGAGTGTAGGCTGTTGTATTTTTATTTAACCTTTATTTAACTAGGCAAGTCAATTAAAAACAAATTGTTATTTACAATGACAGCCTACCACGGCCACACCCTAACCACACTGGGTCAATTGTGCACCAACCTATGGGACTCACAATCACAGCCGGTTGTGATACAGCCTGGAATCAAATCAGGATCTGTAGTGACACCTCTAGCACTGAGTTGCAGTGTGTTAGACTGCTGCCCCACTCGGGAGTTATAGCAGCAAAGGGGGGACCAACTCCATATTAATGCCCATGATTTTGGAATGAGATGGTCGACGATCAAGTGTCCACATACTTTTGGTCCTGTAGTGTACTAACTAATCAATCTCTCCTTAAACTACAAATAACTGATTTCTATCCACTAATTCAATCATTTGGCCTTTGCTAGTTATTTCTTCTTTGCTGTGCACAATTTAACATGTTTTTAACGCCCAGAAGACATTGCAGTCCATAGTCATAAAGTATATTGTTATTATTACCATTATGAGTATTGTGTTGACTCTATATATCGGTTTAGTAGGTCTTTCAGACCCTAACATTTCTATTGAAAGTGAATGTAATACGTATAATGACCAGCAGAGGTCAGAGTTAGCACAAAATACAGAACCTGGACAGGAGCAATTCTGAAGCTATTATAGCCTACTGATAATCCTCTTGAGCTGTACACAATCTGACATAAGAGAGCTTATCAAAACAATTTACCTTCTAGCTCTCGTAGGCCTTCCCCTTCGCATTGCAGGGGAAGACTTGAAAACAGCATGATTTCAACACAAGTATGCCAGTTGGATAATAATGATAGTTTGTTGACGCTGGATGGAGTGTGCAAGGTGTCCATTCTATCCTGTTTACTTCTTGCCTGTTCTTATGTCGGGGGTTTATACTGGGACACAGCAGTCCCAGTCCACACAGCAGTCTGTCAATAGTGTAATGTTGTGTACTAGTGCTATAGCAAAGAAAATTATTTGCTTAACGGCCTGTGTGTGTGTGTACACAGGGATAGTCCCAGTGTGATTAAAAGGCGTTTCACCACTGTGTTGGTGGTCTCTGCTCTGTCACCTCCTGTCTTGAAAGCATGGGCAGATTGGGTGGGCATCACGGTAAATTGCAAAGATAGGAGAACCAAACCTCAACATCCATCATGTTTTTCAAAGTTGCAATTAAGTCTTTGATTATTGTTTATGTAGCCTACTCTACAATTGTGTAGTCTGTGTACAGATCTATGTGTAAGACTTCTACTTAACTTGAGTTGAGTCAGAAATTTCTGGGTCGGTGGGAAATCAGTACAGTAGGCTTATTGAAGGCTATATTTCTATTCATATTGTCTTCTCTCCCCCTTAAACTGGGCCCCTCCCTGTGGGATGTAATGGGCATTCGACTGGAGGGCTTTGTGCCAGCTGCCACGTTACCCCTCATTCTCACCATGGTAGTGGACCTGTTTTACATTAGACCCCCCCCCCCCACACACACACACACACACACACACACACTCTAAATATGAGTGTGAAAAATCTACTATGTCAAACAAAACTATTTAAATCTGAAACAAAAATCAGGAGGACTGGTATCTTACTGGTATTGACTGCTATGTTACTGGTACGTTACTGGTATCTTACTTAGAATGTTGCTAGTATATTACTGGTATGTTACTCGGATGTTACTGCTATCTTACTGGGATTTTACTGGTATCTTACTTGGATGTTACTGGTATCTTTACTCGGATGTTACTGGTATGTTACCTATGATCTACTGTTCTGGTATCTTACTTAGAGATGTTTTGCTATTACTGGTATCTTACTTGAATGGTTACTGGTATCTTACTAGTGATGTTACTGGTATCTTCACTAGTATGTTACTGGTATCTTACTGTGGTCGTATGTTTACTGCTATCTTACTGGTATGTTACTGGTTATCTTACTAGTATGTTACTGGTATCTTACTTGGTATGTTACTGGGTATCTTACTGAGTTATGTACTGGTTTATCCTTACTTGGATGTTACTGGTATCTTACTAGTATGTTACTGGTATCTTACTTGGATGTTACTGGTATCTTACTAGTGTGTTACTGGTATCTTACTAGTGTGTTACTGGTATCTTACTTGGATGTTACTGGTATCTTACTTGGATGTTACTGGTATCTTACTTGGATGTTACTGGTATCTTACTTGGATGTTACTGGTATACTTAATAGTATGTTACTGGTATCTTACTTGGATGTTACTGGTATCTTACTAGTATGTTTACTGGTATCTTACTAGTGTGTTACTGGTATCTTACTTGGATGTTACTGGTATCGTACTCGTATGTTTACTGTATGTTACTGGTATCTTACTATTTATATTACTGCTATTTCACTAGTGTGTTACTGTATCTTACTTGGATGTTACTGGTATCTTACTTGGATGTTACTGGTATCTTACTAGTGTGTTACTGGTATCTTACTTGGATGTTACTTGTATCTTACTTGGATGTTACTGGTATACTGCTATTCAATTATGCACTGATCAAATTTCGTGGTCACTTCCAAGTTCATCCTTCTAACTCTTCTCTCAGCTGTCTTTTCTTGGTCCCCTGGCCCAGTCAGCTATGGATAACCCCACAGAAATGACATCAAGCCTTGTGAGTTATATCAACCATGTATAAGTGTCCACATGTCTGTGTGCATGCTCCTGTTAGTGTTGGTGTGTATATCCCCAAGAGTTGGCCTGGTGTGAGGGAGTCTGTGCAGTGTGGGTGGGTGTTGACATGAGCATGAGTGCACATGTTTGACGATACTCACCCTGCTACAGACCCCAGGTCCTGGGCGGTGTGTGTGGGGGACCTGGTGGTGGCCCCACTGACTGAGGAGATGGTGTTCCGGGCCTGTATGCTGCCCATGCTAGTACGCTGCACAGGACCCACCGCTGCCATCTTCATCGCTCCTCTCTTCTTCGGCATGGGTAGGGCAATGCAGACGTTAGTAGACAGACCTAAGTTAGGCCTGTCTCTTATTATTATTGTTTTACTGCTACCGTGGAAAATATCAAAATAAAAGCTTATTCCAAATGAAAAGAACATCCTCACCTCTTTGTCATGGTTTAAACCAGTGAAAGTTGAGTTAGGTTATTTCAATTGCATTCATCTATCTACTCTGCCTGTCTGCCTTTCTGTCTTGAGATATCACTAGCGAACTCTTAACATTGTATCAACTGGGTCCTGCCCTCAAGCGAACTTGCAACATTGTATCAACTGGGTCCAGCCACTAGCGAACTTGCAACATTTTTTTCAACTTGGCCTTCAGTTTCCCGCGCCAATGAGCCCGATACAGACACCAACAGCTGTATTTGCATGTGTATTTCAGCCTCTTTTCAGGTATGCCGACTTTAATTTGTACAAAAAAGGTAAACCTGTAAGAAACGTCAATTAATTCACTCTACAAAAGTGTGTCATTACACTTTTTGGTGTTTTGTAACAGATGTTTCGTTCTGTTAATTCAAATCGCAGGTGCACAGCGCACTGTTTGGATGCTGGAGATACATGCGCAGGTAGCATATTTACTTTTTGAAGTGATTTGTTTGACAATCAGATGTAAACATCATGGCTGATTGTGTTCATTTCATGCCACATTAAAAGGTCATACATTTTTACCGTTAAAATATACCTTTATTATTAGGCCCATTAGGAAGTCCCGTGAAAAAAAATAGGACTAATACACGTGGATGCAATCTTTGAATTTGAATCGGAATGTTTTTCTCTCGGTCACACTGTTACATCTGTCCATGTTGGTGTGCTTTTGGTCTCTCCTCAGGCCATTTGGTGGGGCCAGTGCTGTGTCACTCCTTCTGTAACATCATGGGCCTCCCTCCTATCAGCTCTGCCCTGGAGCATCCACAGTGTTGCTTGATGCTGTTCTCCTACCTGCTGGGTGTCTTCTTCTTCCTGAATCTCCTCTTCCCCCTAACTGATCCCTTCTTCGATGGTATAGCACCCATCTGCAACCTAGCGCCTGGCTCACACACTGCATGGTCCTGATGCCACACTCAGCTCCATAGCAACATGGTTCGTTCAATCTATGTCCGCGGTGAGAGATTTTTCGATAGCTCAAACCATTGGTACGTTGTCAAGGAAGACGGTCACGTGTGTCTCGAGCCCGGTATGGGGACAGGGACAGTGGAGGAAGCTTAACTGTTAGCAGCACACTGAGGTTCGTTTCACATGTTATTTTTCTTTGTTAGAATCTTAATGTTTCGGGTCTTTAGTCACGTCTGCCTAAAACCATTTCTACAATCTCCATCCTATTTGGCCTCATATTCCACTGAAATATACTAGTGAGTTTAGCCCATTATGCTGTTAAAACCATACTCACGTAATGTGTATTCCAGCTCCCAGCATGACCTTTGCTCAAAAAAGAAAACAACTGTTTTCTACTTGGAATATTTATTTGTTGTCTCCAGAGTATTTTAAATAACAAATCCATTCAGTTTGCCCAGTAGCTGTTTCACACATATGGCTGTTGGTGCATTCCCCTGACGCCCCTTAGTGGGGAATAACGTCAGGTTTTACTGTCTGAACAGGGGACAGAGATTTTACCACAGGGTTAGCACAGTGGGAGGTGACATTCTATGAATCATACTCTCATAAACGTTTAGAAACAGAAAACACTAAAGTCAATGGCTAAATTGTTTTCTTACCTAGATTGCCAAAAACTGTCTGTAAATACTTGCTTTGCAGCCCTAAAATGATTCCCAATCTCCAGTTGTATATTCATGCCCTTCTGTCCCCTTAATTCTGCTCATTATATAATCAGCATGGCCCAGTGGGCTCCAGTCCTGCTTCTGGGTAGAATATCAGCCACTAGGAAGTTTTTTTCTTGAAAAGACACAAAAATGTGGATTATTATACAAGCAGGGCACTAACTTATCCAAGCTGTGCAAGAGCAGACAGTTCCTTCATGTGTTAAAATATTTCCTGTGTCTTGTCTTATTGGAAACCGTACTGTCCGTTACAATGCACCACGGCTGCTGTACAATGACCCTGTGCCATGTACATTCTTTCTCTGCTAAATGGGATGGAATGTTATACACAYTGGTTATCGTGTTTCATTTTTCCTGTGTCAAGCATGTGTTTAGCAGCTGTCCGTTTCTGCCCAAGATGTACTTGTCTCCACAACAGAGTGGTTCACATAAGAATGACACTCATCAATTGACATGGGTTCAAATGACATTCATCGGTTTTGAGTGTCTATAAAGCTCTCTGAATGGACTCAGAAGGTTGAGATGGTT
This sequence comes from Salvelinus sp. IW2-2015, assembly GCF_002910315.2. Classification (NCBI taxonomy): domain Eukaryota; kingdom Metazoa; phylum Chordata; class Actinopteri; order Salmoniformes; family Salmonidae; genus Salvelinus; species Salvelinus sp. IW2-2015. The sequence continues at coordinate 32,645,015 of NC_036844.1, forward strand.
GTTGCCTGGAAACAGGAACATTATTTCCATTCTTTTGATAGAACCTGGCTCAGAGAACCTGGCTCCAGGAACGCTCGAGGTCCAGGAAACTTTCATTCCAYCGTCCTCATGAGGCACTGTGGAAACAGRACGAGGACAAAGGCGCCACATCACAGAGAATTAACTGGAGACTGCCTGGAGTTTATTACCATATGGCAACCATRGAGCTAAAGCCCCACTAATAGCCAGTTCACAGGCCAAGGGCCTTCAGAGACATCCTAGTGACCCACAGGCCAAGGGCCCTCAGAGAGATCCCAGTGATCCACAGGCAGAGGGTCCAGGACCACAAGCAGAAATCAGTGGGGTGACCATGTGCATGCTTCTGTGTGCTTTAGTGTTTTGTAAATACATTAAAAAAAACAAAAAAAAACATTTAGTCTATTTGAATAAATGTTCCCTCCCTATTATATGAATTAAACTCCTAAGATCAAAAATAGTATAATTGACTAAGGGATGATTTGTGTGTAATGGAGAGAGAGACGTTTAGAGGTATACATATATTAAACAAATCAAGAAAGAACTGTCAACCCCTGTCATCAACAATAAAACAATTATCATCTGGCATATTTACAAATCTACAATGTTGAATSACTAGGTAAGAAATATGCATAGCTAGCACAATCCATCTGGCAGAACATAGTCCTCAAATCAACTATAGGCAAAAGGGTTTCATAATGCCCCACAACCATTGTATATTATTCCACAACCAGCAAAAAAACGTTACTACAGAAGCATTAACCCTTTCAACAGGAGAAACAGAAGCAGAGTAGAGAGAGAACTTGTTCCTTTTGTGTCTCCCAGGGTGACTTAGTACCCGTCTCAAGGGCACCTTCCACCCTGTCCTTTAGAGAGAAAGGCTGTGGACTTCCACAGGCAGTCGTCAAGAGTCTGAGGCTTGGATTCCGGTAAAGCTTTCATGCGGCATTCCCTTTTCCGGGATCACCTTCTATTGTTAATGCATTTACCAGGATCCAGTCATATTCCTTTGATAATCCTTCACGTTTATACGGCCATTTCTTCCAGCCCTCWGAAAGGCAGTGACAGACACGCTGATATGTGTGAAATATGGAAAAGCTGAGTCTATATCTCATCTGGTAAATTAATGGTCTATGAGTAATTTTGTACTCAGAATATTATCTTACCGCAATTATTCCCTTCAACACTATATAAGCAAGGAGGAATGATAGCCCTTTGAAGCTGTTACCGCTTCTGCTTACGGATGTAATAATTTGACATGAACATTTATTTATTTAACCTTTATTTTGACAGGGAGTCATGCTGAGGCCACTTAGTTATCACTTTTGCCTTATGGCAAGGTGCTCCATCATGCTGGAAAAGGCATTGTTCGTCACCATACGGTTCCTGGATGGTTGGGAGAAGTTGCTCTCGGAGGATGTGTTCGTACCATTCTTTATTCATGACAGTGTTCTTAGGCAAAATTGTGAGTGCGCCCACTCCCTTGGCTGAGAAGCAACCCCACACATGAATGGTCTCAGGATGCTTTACTGTTGACATGACACAGGACTGATGGTAGCGCTCACCTTGTCTTCTCCGGACAAGCTTTTCTCCGGATGCCCCAAACAATCGGAAAGGGGATTCATCAGAGAAATTGACTTTACCCCAGTCCTCAGCAGTCCAATCCCTGTTCCCTTTGCAGAATATCAGTCTGTCCCTGATGTTTTCCTGGAGAGAAGTGGCTTCTTTGCTGCCCTTCTTGACACCAGGCCATCCTCCAAAAGTCTTCGCCTCACTGTGCGTGCAGATGCACTCACACCTGCCTGCTGCCATTCCTGAGCAAGCTTTGTACTGGTGGTGCCCCGATCCCGCAGCTGAATCAACTTTAGGAGACYGTCCTGGCGCTTGCTGGACTTTCTTGGGCACTCTGAAGCCTTCTTCACAACAACTGAACCGCTCTCCTTAAAGTTCTTGATGATCCGATAAATGGTTGATTTAGGTGCAATCTTACTGGCAGCAATATCCTTGCCTGTGAAGCCCTTTTTGTGCAAAGCAATGATGACGGCACGTGTTTCCTTGCAGGTAACCATATTTGACAGAGGAAGAACAATGATTCCAAGCACATCAGCACCACCCTCCTTTTGAAGCTTCCAGTCTGTTATTCAAACTCAATCAGCATGACAGAGTGATCTCCAGCCTTGTCCTCATCAACACTCACACCTGTGTTAACGAGAGAATCACTGACATGATGTCAGCTGGTCCTTTTGTGGCAGGGCTGAAATGCAGTGGAAATGTTTTTTGGGGATTCAGTTCATTTGCATGGCAAAGAGGGACTTTGAAATTAATTGCAATTCATCTGATCACTCTTCATAACATTCTGGAGTATATGCAAATTGCCATCATACAAACTGAGGCAGCAGACTTTGTGAAAATTTATATTTGTGTCATTCTCAAAACTTTTGGCCACGACTGTACTATACACATCATTAAACACTATACAAATCAATGTACACATCAAAATACACTATACACATCAATATACACAACAATATACACTATACACATCAATATACATTATAAAGGTCAATATACAATATACACATCAATAAACACTATACACATCAATATACACTATACATATTGATATACACTATACACATCAGTATACACATCAATATACACTATAACATCAATACACACATTAATATACACATCATTATGCACATCAATATACACTATACACATCAATATACACTATACACATTGATATACACTATACACAACAATATACACTATACACATCACTATACACAGCAAAATACACTATACACATCAATATACACAATACACATCATAATATACATCAGTATACATTATAAACATCCCTATACATATCAGTATACACTATACACATCAATATACACTATACACATCACTATNNNNATCAGTATACACTACACATCACTATACACATCCATATACACAATACACATCAGTATACACTACACATCACTATACACAATACACATCAGTATACACTATACACATCACTATACACATCAATATACACAATACACATCAGTATACACTATAAACATCCCTATACACATCACTATACATATCAGTATACACTATACACATCAATATACACTATACACATCAGTATACACTGTACACATCAATATACACTATACACATCAATATACAGTACCGTGCAAAAGTTTTAGGCAGGTGTGAAAAAATTCTGTAAAGTAAGAATGCTTTCAAAAAATTACGTGTTAATAATTTATATTTATCAATTAACAAAATGCAAAGTGAGTGAACAGAAGAAAAATCGACATCAAATCAATATTTGGTGTGACCACCCTTTGCCTTCAAAACAGCATCAATTCTTCTAGGCACACTTGCACACAGTTTTTGAAGGAACTCGGCAGGTAGGTTGGCCCAAACATCTTGGAGAACTAACCACAGTTGTTCTGTGGATTTAGGCAGCCTCKGGTGCTTCTCTTTCTTCATGCAATCCCAGACAGACTAGATGATGTTGAGATCAGGGCTCTGTTGGGGAGCCATACAATCACTTTCAGGACTCCTTGTTCTTCTTCACGCTAAAGATAGTTCTTAATGACTTTTGCTGTATATTTGGGGTCGTTGTCATGCTGCAGAATAAATTTGGGGCCAATCAGATGCCTCCCTGATGGTATTGCATGATGGATAAGTATCTGCCTGTACTTCTCAGCATTGAGGAGACCATTAATTCTGACCAAATCCCCAACTCCATTTGCAGATATGCAGCCCCAAACTTGCAAGGAACCTCCACCATGCTTCACTGTTGCCTGCAGACACTCATTCGTGTACCGCTCCCCAGCCCTTCGGCGAACAAACTGCCGTCTGCTACGGCCAAACATGTCAGATTTGGACTCATCAGTGAAGAGCACCTGCTGCTATTTTTCTGCGCCCTAATTCCTGTGTTTTCTTGCATAGTTGAGTTGACAGATCTCCCACAAGGCCATAAAAAACGGGGACGCGAACCCTTCAAGATCCCCCCACAGTTGGAGGGTTCGCGATCCCCCCCKATGCACCAACCTTGGGAACTCATGAGGAAAAAGACAAAAGAAAACAATAATGCAAAAAAAAAACAAAGAACATCAAGGACAGCTAAATCATAACAGCAAGGCCAACTGTATATGTTTGAATGCATGTCTGGCACTATTTACATATGTGTGTGTCATTGTATGTGTATATGCATGTGTACAAACACCTGCACGGCATCAGCCTCAGGCAAACCGGCATTAGTTGTAAAAACACTGCCCCTCAGTGTCATTCAAACTTACTTTTTATTATTTTTTACTTTTATTTTTACTTTTTTATACTTTATCTTTGACCATCATTCTATCTCCCGCCCAGCAACTCCACTCCCACTTGTCTCCAATTCCACATCCCAACCCTCAGCTTCCCTCAGCCCATCCCAACTATTTCTGCTGGCCCCCTCTCTTCGGGTTTCTACGCAACATATATATTTCAACTATGATGTTTAACAAACAATTTCAATCTATCTAATCGAATAGAATCCACAGGCTGCAAGTTGAAGATAAATATTTTTACTAAGAGTATTGTATATCAGTAATTGACTGACCCGGTCTCTCCAGATCTCCCAACAGTACTATTTCTAGGGTCAATTTTAGATAATTTTCAGCCATTCCTGAACCTGAAACCAGAAACAGGCTACCTGAGGGCAATACCAAAATAAATGGCCTATTGATTCTGTATCCTCATAACAAAATCTGCAGAGCTTCGATGATTTTATGTCCCAAATATTCACATTTGTTGGTGGCAAGAATTCTATATAATAATTTTAGCTGAAAAGCACAAAGTCTTGAATCTTGCATCATTTTATATATCAACTCATACACCCTGTACCATGGAATCAGTACATCAAACATTTCTTCCCAACTATTTTGCAATCTGTATGGCACAGATGTCAACATACTGGTCCTCAAATGAAAATGGTATACTTTCCTATTTATGCTATTTTTATTCCTCTGCCAGTTTTGATCCTTTATATTGGGCAGACCGCCCAGTTCCCTACCTCCTCCCGCTGCCACCTGCCTCCTCCATTTTTGGGGTAATGCTATAATCAATTGGTTGTACTCTTGGATTGAGCAGACCTTCCCGTACAATTCTGATAACTCCATGAAGGACATAACTCTAACATTCCAATTTACAATATAATTTAAGATCAAAATACCCTTTTCAAACATCTTTCCCATAAATACAGGTATTTTATCAACCAGCACATTTGAGTTCAGCCATAATATTTGTTGTAATATTATAGCTGACCTTGTTAGCTGAGTTTGGCTGTTCCTCACCCAGTTGTATTCCTCCTACACAGCTGTTTCTGTTTCAGTTAATGACTGTGTTTCAACCTACATATTGAATTGATGATCATTAGCACCTGTTTGGTATAATTGTTTAATCATACACCTGACTATATACCTACAAAATCCCTGACTGTGTGCAAGTGTACCTAGAAGAATTGATGCTGTTTTGAAGGCAAAGGGTGGTCACACCAAATATGGATTTGATTTAGATTTTTCTTCTGTTCGCTCACTTTGCATTTAGTTAATTGATAAATATAAATTATTAACACGTACTGTACACTATACACTTCAGTATACACTATACACATCAATATACACTATACACATCAATATACACATCAAAATACACTATACACATCCCTACACACGTCAATACAAGAAAAGCATAAKACAATCATAGAAAACAAACAAATTTGTCAGTAAAAAGGTCCACAATCTGAATTTCCCTAGAGGCTTTGAAGATTATTCGATAAATAAAGTGCAAAAAAAGTGAATGGAGATTTCCTTAACTCAGTGAAGATGGAAGGGATCTCCAGAGGTAGCTGAGACGGGGTGTGGTGTCTCCTAAATCTCTATTACTGGTACAGCATAGGGCTAACAGGCTTACTGTAACTCACTGAAATGATAAACCTCTGAAATCTATCCAGTACACAAAACATTAAACACTGCATCCCATACTGCAGTGTTGTGAAATAAAATATGTGCAACTGTGAATAGAGCATGTACAGAACTATAAAGATGACATAAACATTTCAGCAAGAGCCCATCTCAAATGAGTTGACAAAATCCCGTGTGGAAAAGAGGTTGTGATGATATTGTTGTAATTGTTGTAATCAGACATTTAAATGACCTCTTCACGGTTGAAAGACAGAACAAATCAGTATACTGCTCAAGTAGGACAATCTTTATAAATCTCAGCAACCCTCACAAACATAAAGCATTACCTAATTTTCCACCAAAGACAAGTCTTGACAGCTAAAAATGTTGATGATGGAAACAGATATACCACACTGTGTCGGATAGAGATTTCAGTGTTGGCCAGGAATATGAGTCTGGTAAAAAAAAAAACATTCAAACTATCTGGGAAGTATCGAGCACTGCAAGTAGAGGAGGTTCTTCATTTTCCTCTCGTTATGCAAGAATTGAGACTGAACAGAGTTAAGACTGGGGGTAGTGTCTGCATTTCTGGTGGCTTTCATCTCAGCACTCAAAACATAAACACGTCTCATTACACTATAATATGGTCATCTTTTATAGGCTGTCATTGTAAATARGAATTTGTTCTTAACTGACTTACCTAGTTAAATAAAAAAAACWGGTAAAAAAATAGGCAGATATAGCCAGTACCCTCTACTCATATGTCCTACCAGAAGTCCAGGGGGCTACATGTATTTGTACACTCACTATATCAGCAGCCTCAGCTAGCTGTGTGGACCATAGAGATCCTATCATTTATATGTCATTCTATGGTGTGGACATTAGGGTTGTATTTTATGGAGGTCATTATGACTCTATTATGTTGTCACTCCCTCCCTGATGGGACCTCTAGGACCCGGTGGAATAAACAGGGAATTCAACAATGTACACATTAACTCTCTGAAACCTCTGTTCATGGTCAAGGTCTCTTTTTTAGTAAAGGCCCGTTGCAGTCAAAAACGTTTTATATATATTTCCACACTGTGAAGTTGGAATAATACTGTGAAATTGTAAAAGTTATTTTAATTTCCTTTTAGTGTAAGAGCTGTTTGAAAAGACCGACTGAAATTTCAGCCTGCTTTGGTGGGATGGAGTTTTGCCTGCAAGGTGACATCACCAGGCGGTAAATTAGTTAATAGACCAATAAGAAAGAGAGTTCCAAACCTCTGCCGATAACAGCTAGTTTTCAGTTTCCCCCTCCCCACTCAGACCACTCCCAGACAGTCCTAGAAAAATTATTGCTTGAGAAATTGCTCTTTGTTAAGAAGGATTTTTTTTAATTTTTTTTTACCATTTTAATTTAAAGCAATCACAGTAATGTACTTAATTGTTACCCAGAAATMATTTGATATTGAGATAAAAATGGCTGCATTGGACCTTTAATGCATCTGAATGTGTAATTACAGTGAGCTCCAAAAGTTTTTTTWATGTTGTTTTGGCTCTGTACTGCAGCATTTTGGATTTGGAATGAGGTCGGCACTTTAACCTCATAGTCAGTATAGAGCATAGAGACAAAACAACAACATTGTCACTGTCCCAATACTTTTGGAGCTCAATGTATTTGTTGAAAAAGAGGTAGCCTGAAAACATTTGCTTATGAATTGCAAACGGTTTGAGACAGGGTAGTATAAGACGTGGATATAATTATCTTCTTTTTCCTTTACCCCATAACAAAATCAATGGGAATTTGTTCCCTACCATTAGTTGACCACATGGCTGTAGTTAATTGTTTCAGTATGTCTAATGGGAGTCCTCGGGCGGCTGATGCATGGTGCCTGGAAGCCAACATGAAGGACATGGGCGGTCTGACCAACACAAGCAAACAGTGATACGGTTTACATCTATACAAGACGGCTGATTTTGAGCCKGAACTTTGCCTTTTTGTCAGAAGAGTCAAGGAACAAGACACCAGTAAATTAGAATATCCAAATATGAAATTATGAATAAAAGATGACCAAAAATGACATGATTTAAAAATACAAACTAGAAAGATCAGCTGAGAATACTGAGACTCAGGGAAGGTCTACTGAGTAACTAAAAACAGGTGGAGCCAGTCTGACACCCTGAACTACTTTAATATCTCCAGGGTTCATACATACAGTAGGAATAGTTGGACAAAAGCAAGCCATCAATCACATTAAAAGGCAACGTTTTAATCTATTGTGCCTTAGCACTGCACTGCATATCAGACAAGGTCTGAGGTATGTGTAAACTGGCTGCCAGGTCCATAGAGACAGAGGCAACATATGATTTCCACATAAGCAGCAATAAGAGCAACACATGCTACATGCATTAATGGTGAGGACAGAAAGAGGAGGAGAGGGTATAAGAGAGGTCGTGGCAGTTTATACTACACCTGGGACATTTTCAATAGGATGCTAGGTCTCAGCATATACACATAGAAGTGGAATATATAGAATGGAATATATAGAACCATGTCTGTTCTATCTATTGCAATTCCAGAATGCAACTCCAGAACTCCTCACTGAAAACGGCGAAGGCTGGATTTTGGCTCTTTGGAAGCAGGAGGGGCTAACATATCTGAGACTTTCATGCAGACTAATTGGAAAGCCAGGCAGAGTAAGAAATGGAGAAAGAGAAGGAGAAAGAAAGTGAGAAGGAGAGGGAAAAAGAGAGGGAGAAAGAGAAGATGAAAGAGTAGCAAAAAGAAAGGGAGAATTAGAGGGAGAAAGAGAGGGGAAAAGAAAGGGAGAAAGAAGGAAAAAGAGAGGGAGAGAGGGAATAAGAGAGGGAGAAAGAGAAGGGAAAAGAGAGGGAAAAAGAGAGGGAGAAAGAGAGGGAAAAAGAGAGGGCGAAATAGCGTGAGAAAGAGAGGAAGAAAGAACAATCCCTACCACAAGACTCTCTTCCTGCCACAGACAATCTTTCTTTCCTCTGTCTGAGAGCTACGCCAGAGAGGTCCCCGTGGGTCTCTGGGCTCTGTCTGAGAGCTGGTCAGATTTATAAAGTCCTGGTGTCCTCCCTGCTGCTACTGCAACGGTAAGGTCAGGAGGAGAGATGTGGAACTGAACACCCCTTCATTTTTGGTCAGTGTCCCAGAGGGGTATAGATAAATAGTCTAGTCTGGTGTGTACTTGGGCAGAGGTCTGCTCTCAGTGGTTTCATTGTTTTACCATTCCTATTGGTTGGCTAGCTAATTCATAGATTGATCCAAGCCTTAGTTTGGGGAGAAACAAGTCTTTCTTGTGACTAAAAAAGGACAAAACGTTCTCTTTCACACACTGTTCACACAAGTTTACAAAATACAGAATACATTTTAAAAATCAACCACCGTGTTGGGTTTTATTCACACAAACCATAGCGCATTTGAGTCCTGTTACTTCTGTTACTTGGCTCTGTGTTCAACAGTTCAAACATAGCAGGTTCTGGATCACTGGTATTACATAACAGGAATACATGCTGCTGACCTTGTAAATTATGTGTGTCATGTCAGCCAAGCTAAACAAATCCCAAAGAACAGAATAATCTAATCAAATMTTATTTTTAACAATGCAGTTTTAAGAAAAATACAAAAAAAAGTAACAAATAATTAAAGAGCAGTAGTAAAATAACCGTAGCGAGGCTATATACAGGGGTACCGGTACAGAGTCAATGTGGAGGCTATATACAGGGGGTACCGGTACAGAGTCAATGTGGAGGCTATATACAGGGTGGCGGGGGTACCGAAGGTAGCAAACAGAGTCCAATGTGGAGGCTATATACAGGGGTACTGTACAGAGTCAATGTGGAGGCTAATATACAGGGGGTACCGGTACAGAGTCAATGTGGGAGGCTATATACAGGGGGTACAGGTCAGAGTCAATGTGGAGGCTATTATACAGGGGTACCGGTACAAGTCAATGTGAGGCTATATACAGGAGGTACCGGTACAGAGTCAATGTGGAGGCTATATACAGGGGGTACCGGTACAGAAGTCAATGTGGAGGCTATATACAGGGGTACCGGTACAGAGTCAATGTGGGGGCTATATACAGGGGGTGCCGGTACAGAGTCAATGTGCAGGCTATTACAGGGGGTACCGGTACAGAGTCAATGTGCAGGCTATTTACGGGGGTACCGGTACAGAGTCAATGTGCAGGCTATTACAGGGGTATGGTACAGAGTTAATGTGCAGGCTATTTTACGGGGGTACCGGTACAGAGTCAATGTGCAGGCTATATTACAGGGGGTACCGGTACAGAGTCAATGTTGCAGGGGCTATTTACAGGGGGTACCGTACAGAGTTAATGTGCAGGTATTTTACAGGGGTACCGGTACGAGTTAATGTGGAGGCTATATACAGGGGGTACCGGTACAGAGTCATGTGGAGGCTATATACAGGCGGTACTGGTACAGAGTCAATGTGGGGGCTATATTACGGGGTACCGGACAGGAGTCAATGTGCAGGCTATTTACAGGGGGTACCGGTACAAAGTCATGTGGCGTATTTACAGGGGTACCGGTACACAGTCAATGTGCAAGCTATTTACAGGGGGTAGCCGGTACCGGTACGAGTCAATGTGGAGGCTATTACAGGGCGTACGGTACAGTGTCAATGTGCGGCATTTACAGGGGTACCGGGTACAGGTAATTTGTGCAGGCTATTTTACAGGGGACGAGTACCGGTACAGGAGTCAATGTGCAGGTATTTACAGGGGTACCGGTAAGAGTTTAATGTGCAGGGCCTATTACAGGCGGAACGGAGCGGGTACCGGTACAGAGTCAATGTGCAGGCTATTTACAGGGGGTACCGGTACAGAGTCAATGTGGAGGCTATATACAGGGGGTACCGGTACAGAGTCAATGTGCTGGGGCACCGGTTAGTCGAAGTAATTGAGGTAATATGTACATGTGGGTAGAGTTATTAAAGTGACTGTGCATAGATAATAACAGAGTAGCAGCAGCGTAAAAGAGGGGGGGTAATGCAAATAGTTTGGGGTAGCCATTTGATTAGATGTTCAGGAGTCTTATGGCTTGGGGGTAGAAGCTGTTTAGAAGCCTCTTGGACCTAGACCTGTCGCTCCGGTGCCGCTTGCCCTGCGGTAGCAGAGAGAGAACAGTCTATGACTAGGGTGGCTGGAGTCATTGACCATTTTTAGGCCTTCCTCTGACAGCCAGTGTTAGGATAACTTCAATTAGAGCTGCACTCACAGTTTCAAACTATGTCAAGATAAATGATTCAGTGTTGCCAAATCAGTGATAGTCAAGCTAACAAACATTATTTATTTAGTTATTATTAACTTATGAGTAAGTTATTTGTTTTTTTGGTCATGTGTTCATCAACACCAGGTGTGGGCAGCTCAAGCTGCAGAATGGATGTATTCATTTATAAAACAATCAAGAAGAGAACTTGTAAACAAAAAAAATAACTATGAGATTAAAAGGAATGCATGCTCGATAAGCTCTGCAGAGTTGACCTGGAGCAGGAAGTGACCTCATAAGGCTCAACTTTCCTATTTGTTTGCACTGAAACTCAAGCCAGCAGAGCAGGTCAATCTGATAGACATCTGGAACTCACTGAGCTGATGCCCCAGATGACCTCAATGAGTGTGTAGGCATAGGCCTAAACACTCAGTGATTGGAGGAGCAGACACTGTATTGATCAGTTTCCTATCACTATGTCAACAGACAAGGTCTAACCGGACCTTCACATTGGTCATTCCAAAATGAAGATGAAATGATGACAAAAAAACGGGATATTCAAACAGTGTTTTGATACTGATCTGTTAAGTGTGTTTTGACATTTGTGGCGTCTCAGAAGGTCATGTGCCTGAAATAACCCACAATACAAATTCACCCAGATGTCAACAGCAGGAAAMACATATTCTTCTATGTGTATTATACTAAGTCCTTGGCATGGTATTGTATCTAGCCTACTAGCATTATGGAAAACACGATCTGGTAGCCATCTGGAAGGATATTGTCCTGAACCAGAATTGTTTGACTTGGAAAAGACCAGTACGATTTCAAACTGTTTGAAACATACTGTATTTTGCCCCAGGGATGGTCAAACATATCAAGCTAGGCTACCTGCTGTGACAGTGATGCAGTAGTGAGTCCCACAATATTGAAAACCAAAGGTGGACTTAATTTAGAGACTGTTGGAAAATAGACAAAGAGAACAAAAACAGCCATTGCTTGAACTCTGTGACTGTTGGATAACCTGTAAACTGGTACAGTGGCTGTTGTATTGGTAACGCCACAGTGAACGTCCTTGCTCCTTTTCATCCTGACCCTAAAAAGCTCTGCACACAAACTATTTGTCTGCATACTTTTCCATTTCCCACAGATTATGTAAACCTGCGTAGTCACACATCTTGGCCCAATCATCCAACACTGTACCAATGTTTCACATCTCGAGGCATCATGAGTGTGTCAAGAATTAACATCTATTCATCATATTTTTATTTATTTTTTTAATTGGGGGGGGGGGGGTTAAATCCAGCCACACGTAAATTCTATAAATGTAACAGCCAACAGACGTTTGAAAAAGAGAGACGATTTTATACGTGAATCTGGACATGGAATTCAGCACCTGAGATGGTTTGTTTTCACAGTTGAATATACATCAGAAGAGAATGGAAACGACTAGACTGTAGGAAAGATCAGTCCTTAGAACAAAAACAATGATTTGTTTTGACAGTCTCCACTCTTCATCCTTCTGAGAAACTGGGAAAATGAATCAGTTTCCATTATTGTGGCTGGAGCTGAAGTAGTTGTGGTGGGGGGTGGTTGGTAGCAGGGTTACCAGTCATTCCCTTAAAGTTATGAAAACCATACGGCACAAGAGAAAACCATCGTCCGGCACAGCAGCCCCCCCCCTTCCTCCACACAGTCAGTCATTACTCAGCCCCTCTTCCAAAAACATACAATCCTTTTTCCTTTACGTACCCTCCTTCTTTCTTTCTCCCCTCCCTCCCGTCTCTTTTCTTTCTCCTGCAGATCAGTTAGAATGCTGCTACCAAGGCAGAGGTAGACAAGCAGGAGAAAGGCCTCTGACTAAATGTAAGAGAAGAGTTTTGTTTGGGGGAAAGTTGTGGAGTATTTTTTTTAAAGCAGAAAGAAAAAAAGTATTACTTAGAGAGAGGTGTAGTTAGGTGAGAAAAGACAATGGTACAGATGGGGAAGATGAGCTGTGCCTTGCGCTCCTGTGCTCTTCTGGCAGTCTTGTGTGCCTGCTGGCCTCCCTGGACTCTGGGACAAGAGCTGCAGGAACAAGATGCCCTCTGCACTGCAGATGGCTGCTACGCCGTCTATTTCCAACGTAAGACCTTCCGGGAATCTGCAAGGTTCTGCAAGGACAAACGTGGTTCCCTGGCAACCCTAAAGAGTTCTGAGGAAGCGGCTATGGTCCATGAGCTCCTTTCGTCGGTGGAGCAGCGCGGCCCTCGGGCCAGGGTCAGACTGTGGATTGGGCTCCATCGCCAGCCCAGGCAGTGCTCTGCCACACGCCCACTCAGGGGATTCCAATGGATCACAGGTGAACAGGACACCCAGTACAGAAACTGGCTGAGAGCGGACTCACCTAGTACCTGTGCCGCGCCCCGCTGTGTCGTCATAAGCGTCAACACTGCTGCTGACACCCGGGAGCAGCACGACAACTTCAAGTGGCTGGATGGCTCCTGCTCACTGGCTGTGGATGGATTCATGTGTCACTACACCTACCGGGGGATGTGCCCTTCTCTGAAGAGTGAGGGAGGCGGACCTGCACTGTATACCACCCCTTTCAGCCTTCTCAGCACCATCCTCACTCACATCCCCTTTGGTTCAGTAGCCACCTTGCCCTGCCAAGACCATGAGGACAATGTAGGAGACCAGTCTGTTCTTTGCATTCTGAGGGAGGATGGGAGTGTGGGCTGGTCAAAGGACGCCCCCCTCTGCTCTGATGGCCCCCAGGACTGGTGTGAAGAYGAAAATGGTGGCTGTGAGCATTTCTGTCAGAATGCTGACACACACTATTACTGTGAGTGTTCTGAAGGCTTCACACTGGCAGAGGACGGCCAGACCTGCCAGCCGAACCGTTCCTGTGGCACGGCCAACTGTGAGTTTGACTGTGAAGAGACTACTAAGGGATTCCGCTGCAAATGTCCAAATGGTTACCTGTTGGCACCTGGTGGACGCAACTGCCTGGATGTTGATGAGTGTCTGCAGGCGCCCTGCCCTCATATCTGTGTAAATTCTCCTGGGACATTTGAGTGTCGCTGCAATGAGGGCTACGAGCCCGATGAAGATGGAGAATGTGTGGATGTTGATGAATGCAAAGATTCCAGCAGCTGTGCACACAGATGTGAGAACACCCCTGGTTCCTATGCATGCCACTGCCGCCAAGGCTTCACTGAGCTGCCTGATGATCCAGGCTTATGCCAGGACATCGATGATTGTCAGATCTCCACAAGCTGCCACCAGAAGTGTCTCAACTATGTGGGTGGGTTTGAGTGCTATTGTGAGCCAGGGTACGAGCTGCAGTCAGACCAGTATTCCTGTATGGCCATTCCAGAGGGTGAACATGAGTATTCATCCACAGCTACCTCATCCTACCAAACCTCTTTCTCCTGGGTCCCCGAATTCCCAAACTGGGTTACCGACACCACAGCTTTGGAGTGGCTGACAGAGCAGACCAGCCTTGAGAGGCTTCCTACTGAGAAGACAGCCTCTATGCCGGTTCCACACAGGCCGTCAAATGACCATAACTCACACTGGGATGTTCTCACACGGAGAAAGCCCGCTCAGAACACTATCACACCCTCGCCCAGCTCATCCTCACAGGAAGATGATGTCACTCAAAGCCAAGCAGGTGATCCCTCAGTGGTCTCCAGCGTTAGTGACAGCCACCCCCCAGCAGTCCAGAATGACAGGGGGGCTGGGGGAGTGGTAGAAACCCCAGACAGTAACTCTGAGGTTAAGGCCGCCACCACCCCCACCATCACACCCAGAGTCCCACTTCCAGCCCAAACAACAGCATTCGCATTAGGGTCAGAGCGGCCTGACAGTAAGGGCAAAAGGAAGCAGGACAAGAGCTGGCTTCTCGTAGCACTCCTGGTGCCCCTGTGTGTTTTCATTGTGGTGATGCTGGCTCTGGGCATTGTGTACTGCACTAGCTGTGCTGTAGAACAAAACAAGAGAATCACTGACTGTTACCGCTGGATCGTCACCTCCAAATCAGAGGACAAGAACAAGGCGAAATCTCCTGCTTGACCAATAGAGGGCATACTGACTTTTTAATGAACAGTTCTGAATAGGGGGGGTGAATAAAGGGTTAAATAAAGGAAAGGATCCAGACCACCCATCTGATGGCCTCTGCTGCTCTTACAGTGAAACTGAACCCCTGCGGAACATTCTAGTGTCTCTGTCTGAAGTTCATCTACAAATAATGCTTATTAATTATGACAACATAAATGAAGTGCTGTTTTTTTTTAGGTATTGTAAAGATCTGATAAACGCTTCTGAAGACAGGGGGGATGACTTTATCAAGGGGAAGGGGTTCATATTTCACTGCTAGTGCTTATTTCGCCACCATCAGAAAAAATGTCTTAAACAATTATTAATTTAGCAGGTGCTAAAGTGTATTGTAGACCTCGTTATTGAGGTTAATCATAATAAACAGAATAAACGTCAGAGTATTAATTTAAGAAACCTAGATGAGAAACAAGCCCATACATTTATTGAGAAGAAACACTGTGCAAGCAAAATGCTCCAATTGCAGAATATTTGGATATGTTGCCGTTTGTAATGTGTACCCACTTTTGTTAGTTAGGCCTATATTGAATTATGTCCTTCTAGATTCGTTGCACTGAGTATGCATTGGATTTGAATAAAATCAATAAACCATTTCTGTTTTGTTTGACTGATACACCTCATGCCGTGAAAAGGATGATGAATAGAGCAAGCCAGCTTGTAGTCCGAAAAACAGAAATGAGTTACCTCTGGTTTGTTCAGCCATTTCTATGGGGAAAATGAAGGGGGAAAGAAGAGGGTTTGGGGATAAACACCAAATATAAGGTCTAGGCTTAGGAGATCTTATATTTTTTTGTTCTATGAGATAATATAAGTCAGTTAACATGTCCTTTATGAATTATGAAGCCTTTATGTGCTTTTCTTTATAACATAAATGCTTCAACATTCATAAAAAGTGAAGTTGGCTGATGAAAATGATCGCATGGAACAAAATGTATAATAAGATCTCCTAAGTCTGTGTTTACCACCGACCTTGTTTTCAGCCTTTATCCAAAAACCCTACAAAAACGCCATTCATTTCTCCATAGGCTTTGTCCAACGAACCAAATGTACACATACATGTTATTCAATCATTGCACCCACACTGCTTGCGCGAGTCAACGAGCATCTGAGTAGCCAGGCGCTAAAATAGAACTTGGTTCTATTTGTGAGCTTAATGCGGTGCAAGTCCCGCCTCTCCCATCTCCTCAATGTTTTTTAGGAGCATATACCCATGTGGGTGATTGAAAGATGAACTGAGCTCCACACTCCAGTCTATAGTGGTAATGCACCTTTAAGTTGGTTGCCAACCGCCATATGAAGTCCAAAGAAGAAGAAGCCTGAGGAAGGAGAGATTATTAGAAAACCAACTTTTACCCTTGTATCTGTGGATTAATTGTCTTGTGCATTTTAGGTAAAATAACAACCCAATGTTTATATTCCAGGACAAATGACCTAGCAACAACAAGCTAGCTAGCTAAATTGCCATAAATGTTGAATGCTTTTCGACCTGTCCCCAAATTAATATAGTTGGTCTGGTGTGGGGGGCCACAATCAACATACGCGCGATGGCACACGCAGACGCACGCGCGCGTGAGGTCTGGTCAGCTTGTTTTAGTGGCTACAGAAAGAGTCCGTTACAATTTCTCTATACCCAACACAAAGAGAAATAGTTTAATCTGCCTCCTTTTGCCTTTTATTGGGTAATTGCGCCCCCACGCAGTTAGGGTTTAGGCCTACATTTGTCAAATATGAATATTTCCATGTTTTCTACTGTGACATACAGATTAAAAACTGTATCACTTTCACTAACAAAAAAATGTGGGTGTCTCTTCGAACCATTTAAGATTAAACATAAACACAATCATCAGGACTTTTACTCAGCCTATACATAATAGTGTTGTAATAGGTTATCATATCCATATTCTTCTTTTTCCTAATTTTGGTAACACTTCCTATGAATACCGTATTATACGGATATCTGCATTATATGGACATTTAGAATGGTTATAGTATGCAAGCATTTAGAGTACTATATGAACAGGTTGTATAAAGCCTTAACTTGTCTTGCTTTATAATACAAATACTCTTATTATTCATAATTCACCGTTATTCTTGTAAAAACGAATAGATTCATCGCAATACTTGCAAAAGTAAGCCTAATGGAGAAAAAGGTATTTGTCGACGAGGATGGGATTCGAACCCACGCGTGCAGAGCACAATGGATTAGCAGTCCATCGCCTTAACCACTCGGCCACCTCGTCGGTTGGAATCTTTGCGGAAAATATCTATGTTTATCCGTAGAAAATAATTTCGTGCGCGTTAATAATTATCTATCATACTCAGCTTTTCGATTTATTTGCACCAGTTTACTACTGTAGTGAATATACCATTCCAAAAGTACGTTTAGTTGCTTTGGATTTATACAACATGAGGTGGGATTAGTCCCCATCTCCCAGACAGGTGCGATCGTAGCCACTCCATGGTGAAAAAAAGTTTAATCATAAACTTCCTTCACCGAAACTTTCACCATGGAGTGTGGTTTAGTCCGCTAGCGAAAACCTTTGACTGAAAGGCTAGCTCACATTAGCTGATAGCTAGCTAGCCAATGTTGTAAAGAAGTTCAGTAAATTCAAATGTAACTTGTTTTGAGATAAATATATATTTTTAACACAAATATGTTAGCTCGTGACCTGAGATTCACTTAAAAATACCTATCTTGAAGGTTGTGGTCGATGGTAGCTGGTAGGCCAGGTAGGATGATGTGCAATAGGCCTAAAACAGCAGAGAATCTTTGTATAACAGAGCTAGCTATATATGGCAGTTTTTGCCTGCAGAATCCGCGTGGATAAGAAAAACTCAAATAGATTGTAACTTGTATGGGCACTGTACAGTAAACAAAACAAAGATAACAGTTTTAATATTGATCATTGTAATAATGTGCTGTATTTAATAACTAGGCTATGCATCCACGTTTGTTAGTTAAATTGCCAGTAAAAGTCACAATATAGGCCTAGTTCAGGAGAGATTGGCACAATTCGTGGGAGAATCAAGTTCATGTTATCCATTCAGCATACGATGTGGATGTGCCAGAGCTGACTTCAATAGCTGATCTGGGTGCGTAACAAGGATGGGCATATTGGGTGGAGAGCTGATTTATGCCCCATGTTGTCATGTGTAAGAATCTGGAGGGGGCCTGGTCCAGGACTGAGGTGATCTCTGACCCCTGAAGCAGGCAGCTGGTTGGCCCCAGAGTGACCTCACAGTCCAGCCTGCTCAGTACTGGCAGGCTGAAAGGAACATGGKATGTTGACATCTCATCTATATGATTGGTAGGTGGCTGAAGGCCTGTGCTTGGGATTTTGGGCTGCTGTGTGTATTTCCACAACCCTTGCCTTGATCCACACAAGCAAGTGGATCCATCTTGTGGGTGAATGGGGAAATATTCCACGGTCCGGTAAGGCAGCCTAGCAGCAGCAGTCATGAGTACCTGTGGATGTCTACAGGACATGTGTTTCTCACTCCACTGTTTGTTCGGGACAAGGCCCTCCAATCCGGCATGGTCAGGGCCCTCCTTGAATACAGCACTGCCTCCTCTATAGACTGACTTCATATAGTCCCTGGAGAAATAGCAGATGTTATATAGGACCAAGAAACATCTGAAATGGCAAACAATGAGACAAGGATATGATGGTATGGTTCCCTATATCCAAAGAAAACAATCAGCAACAATTATGCCACTGATGAACGGTTAAAGGAACAGTTCACCCAAATTACAAAATTGTTTCTTCACCTTGACAGCAATCCGTGATTTTGTTTAGTTTCCCTGGCACTGTTTCCAGAGTTTGAGCATTTGTGGCAAAAATCCCATCCAAGTACTGGTATCGATATTAGCATTTTTCACGCATCATGTCCAAAAGTATCTCAAATTGATTGTGAAGCTCAACAAAGTCACTTATAGATGATTTTAACATGATGCGGCAAAAATTCTAATATCGATACCAGGACTTGCTTATACCTATTCCTTTAACATGCTTATACCTATTGACTGAGACTAGAAGCTTGTGCCCACACACAATGGTGCTTACCCGAACTCTTTGACTGTATGTGATCCCCCTGAGTCACAAGGGGGCTCTATCTGCAAGGCTTTCATTTGAAGTGTGGTGAAAGAACCAGCAGATATAGGGAACTTCCCCAAGGAACAATGGCCCTCCAAACCAGATGGAAGAACAGGACCTTCTATCATGGCCAAGATCCCATCTAAAACTGGAGTAAGGAGGAAGTCTTCTCCATCCATGGGTATGTATGGAGCCAACGAGTCCAGGTCCAGCTCACATAGTTCCTGCAGGGAGGAAATATGCAATTAAAAAAGGGATTGAAAAAGTCCACCATTGATGCTACCAATTTCAGCCCAGGTTTTACCCATGAGCTAAGAGATAGGTCTACTTACAGAGAGTGAGTTCATGTTCATTTGATCCTCTCGGTTGAGCTCTGCATATCCCTCATAGGTTTGGATCTCATTGTTGTGTTCTAGATCAGATTGGGAGGAACGTAACAATTCAATGCCACAAGTCTCTTAACACCTCTTCGGTTAGATGCAAATAATCGTCAGCTAAAGGAACAGACCTGGAGTTGGTATTTTTGTGTTGCGTAGATGACCAGCTGTCTCTGCTGCAGGATAGGCCTCATTCTGCAGGGTGGGCCCCACCTCAAGTTCAGAGTAACAGGGCCTCAGTAGCGGTTCTATTTGCTGCAGTGAGAACACCATCTCTGGTAGCTCCACCTCACTGTGGTGAGACAACGAGATAGGGCAAACGGAAAAAGGACAGAGAAGATATCTTTACACCAGATACAGTGCATACAACTTGGTAGCACAAGTAACAAGGCATTTTACTTGTAAACAGCTGAACAGATATCTATTCTAACCAACTTCTTATCCACACAGTCTTGGTAAGAGTTGTCATTCATTAGATGCTTTCATTGGACCCCGACCCCAACATCACTTCTCACCTTAGGATGTAGTTGATGCAGACCACACTCTGGGGCTGCCCAGTCTGGTTGTTGTACACCACCGATGCATCCGTCTCTGCCCACACATAACCACCACCTTTCAGCAGCAGACGGTACCTGCCCATGGTAGCCTGTCCCTTAGAGAGCACTGTCCCAGACACATGATCACATATCAATTTAACATGGTCAGAACATACTAGTGATATTAACAATATTTATATACACCTCATGATTCGAGGTAACTCACAGCTCTGGTGTGCTTTGTGAATGTGCTGGCAGTCAGATGTGTGGTAATACTGATACACAGACTGGCCCAGAAGTTCTGTTTCTGTATATCCAGTCAGCTCCTTGACACTAGAAACAAAATCATATGAAAAACAGTATGAAAAGTATTATGTAATATGCTTGTATTACTCGTCTCGTTTCATTAGCGTCACCAGATGAGTGTCGAGTTAGTGACTGTACCCTGAATGGCAGTAGGTGAACCTCATGTCCGGGCGATGTCCGCTCAGGAAGGTCTTGTGATTCAAGCTGGCATCCCTGATGATGCATTGTGAGATGGGTAAGGGTCGGCACAATAGGACAAGACAGGCTGACTCTGGGAGGTGAGATTGTTTCTTAACCCCAACGCAGTGAATCACCTGTGTGTGTGAGGGACAGAGAGAAAAGAGAAAGTGAAGTGTGTATTTCTACAACAGAGAAGAATAAAACTCAACATGTTAACACTCTGCTTCAAACTAGCATGAAGTACTGACCTTCAACATGTTAACACTCTGCTTCAAACTAGCATGAAGTACTGACCTTCACATGTTTAACACTCTGCTTCAAACTGGCATGAAGTACTGACCTTCAACATGTTAACACTCTGCTTCAAACTAGCATGAAGTACTCGAGCCTTCAACATGTTAACACTCTGCTTCAAACTAGCATGAAGTACTGACCTTCAAACATGTTAATACCTCTGCTTCAAACTAGCATGAAGTACTGACTTCTTCAACATGTTAATCACTCTGCTTCAAACTAGCATGAAGTACTGACTCTTCAAACATGTTAGTTATACTCCTGCCTTCAAAACTAGCATGAAGTACTGAGACTTTCAACATGTTAATACTCTGCTTCAAAACTACAGCATGAAGTACTGACTTCAACATGTTAACACTCTGCTTCAAACTAGCATGAAGTACTGACCTTCAACATGTTAACACTCTGCTTCAAACTAGCATGAAGTACTGACCTTCAACATGTTAACACTCTGCTTCAAACTAGCATGAAGTACTGACCTTCAACATGTTAATACTCTGCTTAAACTGCATGAAAGTACTGACTTCACATGTTATACTCTGCTTCAAACTAGCAGAAGTACTGAACCTTCAACATGTTAATACTCTGCTTCAAACTAGCATGAATACTGACTTCAACATGTTACACTTCTGCTTCAAACTAGCATGAAGTACTGACTTTCAACATGTTAAACTCTGCTTCAAACTAGCATGAAGTACTGACCTTCAACATGTTAATACTCTGCTTCAAACTAGCATGAAGTATGACTCAACATGTTAACACTCTGCTTCAAACTAGCATGAAGTACTGCCTTCAACATGTTAAACACTCTGC
Source organism: Salvelinus sp. IW2-2015 (assembly GCF_002910315.2). NCBI lineage: Eukaryota > Metazoa > Chordata > Actinopteri > Salmoniformes > Salmonidae > Salvelinus > Salvelinus sp. IW2-2015. The sequence continues at coordinate 32,666,920 of NC_036844.1, forward strand.
TTCAAACTAGCATGAAGTACTGACTTTCAACATGTTAACACTCTGCTTCAAACTAGCATGAAGTACTGACTTCAATGTTTAACACTTGCTGCTTCAAACTAGCATGAAGTACTGACTTTCAACATGTTTAACACTCTGCTTTCAAACTAGCATGAAGTACTGACCTTTCAACATGTTAACACTCTGCTTCAAACTAGCATGAAGTACTGACCTTCAACATGTTAACACTCTGCTTCAAACTAGCATGAAGTACTGACCTTCAACATGTTAACACTCTGCTTCAAACTAGCATGAAGTACTGACCTTCAACATGTTAACACTCTGCTTCAAACTAGCATGAGTACTGACCTTCAACACGTTAACACTCTGCTTCAAACTAGCATGAAGTACTGCTTCAACATGTTCAACACTCTGCTTCCAAACACTAGCCATGTAAGTACTGACCTTCAACATGTTAACACTCTGCTTCAAAACTAGCATGAAGTACTACCTCAACATGTTAACACTCTGCTTCAAACTAGCATGAAGTACTGACCTTCAACATGTTAACACTCTGCTTCAAACTAGCATGAAGTACTGACCTTCCATCGTGTGTGTCTGTGGTTGACAGCTCGACCCTGAGAGGTCAGAGTGCTCTTCACACGGAGGAGGAAGTCACACTGCTGTTGTCTCTCAGTATCTGATAGAAAGACAAGATACAGAAGATAAACAATATGCCTCTTTGCTAACTAATATCTTGTTTAAAATATGTGAAGTCCCCTTTACCTATCATTTTTGAGAGGATATCTCTGACTTCTCTCTGGTCACAGTGGTGCATGAAGTCAAACAGACTCCTACCAATCAGATCCATCTACACGTGAAATAAAAACATTTGTTGTTTAGAAAAATATTTGTCATCCATCCGTTTTACCTTCAGTTCCAGTACAATATGAACACTCAACATACAGTTGAAGTCGGAAGTTCACCTTAGCCAAATACATTTAAACTCAGTTTTTCACAATTCCTGACATTTAACCCTAGTAAAAATTGTCTTAGGTCAGTTAGGATCACAACTTTATTTTAAGAATGTGAAATGTCAGAATAATAGTAGAGAGAAAAATTTATTTCAGCTTTTATTTCTTTCATCCCATTCCCACTGGGTCAGAAGTTTACATACACTCAATTAGTATTTGGTAGCCTTGCCTTTAAATTGTTTAACTTGGGTAGCCTTCCACAACCTTCCCACAATAAGTTGGGTGAATTTTGTCCCATTCCCCTGACAGAGCTGGTGTAACTGAGTCAGGTTTGTAGGCCTCCTTGCACGCACACGCTTTTTCAGTTCTGCCCACAAATTTTCTATAGGATTGAGGTCAGGGCTTTYTGATGGCCACTCCAATACCTTYACTTTGTTGTCCTTAAGCCATTTTGCCACAACTTTGGAAGTATGCTTGGGGTCATTGTCCATTTGAAAGACCCATTTGCAACCAAGCTTTAACTTCCTGACTGATGTCTTGAGATGTTGCTTCAATATATCCACATAATTTTCCACCCTCATGATGCCATCCATTTTGTGAAGTGCACCAGTCCCTCCTGCAGCAAAGTACCCCCACAACATGATGCTGCCACCCCCGTGCATCACGGTTGGGATGGTGTTCTTCGGCTTGCAAGCGTCCACCTTTTGCCTCCAAACATAACGATGGTCATTATGGCCAAACAGTTCTATTTTTGTTTCTTCAGACCAGAGGACATTTCTCCAAAAAGTATGATCTTTGTCCCCATGTGCAGTTGCAAACCGTAGTCTGGCTTTTTTATGCCAATTTTGGAGCAGTGGCTTCTTCCTTGCTGAGCGGCCCATCAGGTTATGTCGATATAGGCCTCGTTTTACTGTGGATACAGATACTTTTGTACCTGTTTCCTCCAGCATCTTCACAAGGTCCTTTGCTGTTGTTCTGGGATTGATTTGCACTTTTCGCACCAAAGTACGTTCATCTCTAGGAGACAGAACGCGTCTCCTTCCTGAGCGGTATGATGGCTGCATGGTCCCATGGTGTTTATACTTGCGTACTATTGTTTGTACAGATGAACCAGGGCATTTGGAAATTGCTCCCAAGGATGAACCAGACTTTTGGAGGCCTACAATTTTTTTTCTGAGGTCTTGGCTGATTTCTTTTGATTTTCCCATGATGTCAATCAAAGAGGCACTGAGTTTGAAGGTAGGCCTTGAAATACATCCAACGGTGCACCTCCAATTGACTCAAATTATGTCAACTAGCCTATCAGAAGCTTCTAAAGCCATGACATCATTTTCTGGAATTTTCCAAGCTGTTTTATGGCACAGTCAACTTAGTGTATGTAAACTTCTGACCCACTGGAATTGTGATACAGTAAGTTATAAGTGAAATAATCTGTCTGTAAACAATTGCTGGAAAAATGACTTGTGTCATGCACAAAGTAGATGTCCTAACCGACTTGCCAAAACTATAGTTTGTTAACAAGAAATTTGTGGAGTGGTTTTAAAACGAGTTTTAATGACTCCAACCTAAGTATATGTAAACTTCCGACTTCAACTGTATGTACATATACTGAACAAAAAATATAAACGCAACATGAGTGTGTTGGTCCCATGTTTCATAAACTTAAATTAAAGATCCGATAAACGTTCCATATGCACAAAAAACGTATTTCTCTCAAATCTGGCGCACAAATTTGTTTACATCTCTGTTAGTGAGAATTTCTCCTTTGACAAGATAATCCATTCACCTGACGTGTGTGGCATATCAAGAAGCTGATTAAACAGCATGCTCATTACACAGGTGCACCTTGTGATGGGGACAATAAAAGGCCACTCTAAAATGTGCAGTTTTGTCACACAACACAATGCCACAGATGTCTCAATTTTGAAGGAGCGTGCAATTAGAATGCTGCCTGCAGGAATGTCCACCAGAGCTGTTGCCAGAGAATTTAATGTTAATTTCTCTACCATAAGCCATTTTAGAGAATTTGGCAGTACATCCAACCAGCCTTACAACCACAGACCACGTGTAACGACACCAGCTCCACATCTGGCTTTTTTACCTGCGGGATCATCTGAGACCAGCCAACCAGACAGCCGATGAAACTGAGAAGTACGGTGCCTTGCAAATGTATTCATCGCCCTTGCCGCTTTTCCTATGTTGTTGCATTTCAACCTGTAATTTAAATGTATTTTTATTTGGATATCATGTAATGGACATACACAAAATAGTCCAAATTGGTGAAGTGAAATGTAAAAAATTACTTGTTTAAAAAAAACAGGCATATGTATTCACCCCCTTTGCTATGAAGCCCCTAAATAAGATCTGGTGCAACCAATTACCTTCAGAAGTCACATAATAAGTTAAATAAAGTCCACCTGTGTGCAATCTAAGTGTCACATAATCTGTCACAAGATCTCAGTATATATACACCTGTTCTGAACGGCCCCAGAGTCTGCAACACCACTAAGCAAGGGGCACCACCAAGCAAGCGGCACCACGAAGACCAAGGAGCTCGCCAAACAGGTCAGGGACAAAGTTGTGGAGAAGTACAGATCAGTGTTAGGTTATAAAAAAATATCAGAATCTTTGAACATCCCACGGAGCACCAATAAATCCATAATTTTTTTAAATGGAAAGAATATGGCACCACAACAAACCTGCCAAGAGAGGGCCACCCACCAAAACTCACAGACCAGGCAAGGAGGGCATTAATCAGAGAGGCAACAAAGAGACTTGCTGCAAAAGGTTGCTATACAAAGTATTGACTTTGGGGGGGTGAATAGTTATGCACGCTCAAGTTTTCTGTTTTTTTGTCTTGTTTCTTGTTTGTTTCACAAAAAATATTTTGCATATTCAAAGTGGTAGACATGTTGTGTAAATCTAATGATACAAATCCCCCAAAAATCCATTTTAATTCCAGGTTGTAAGGCAACAAAATAGGAAAAATGCCAAAGGGGTTGAATACTTTCGCAAGCCACTGTACTTCTGTCTGTAATAAAGCCCTTTTGTGGGGAAAAACTAATTTTGATTGGGTGAGCCTATACCCTCCCAGGCCCACCCATTTCTACGCACCTTCCCTGTCATGTGAAATTAGGGCCTAATGATTTTATTTCAATTGACTGGTTTCCTTATATGAATGTAAAATCATTGAAACTCTGTAAAATTGTTGCATGTTGTGTTTATATTTTTGTTCAGTATAATATGACTGTACCTGGTTGATGCCAGTGTGTGTCCTTATGTCCCCTGTAGTGAAGATAACCTGGCCGTTCTGAGACACCAAGAGCATGAAACCCCCAACAGCAGACTCCAGCACTGTCTCCACAGAGGAAATCCCAGCCATTGGGTATCGGCCTAAATAACACAGAGGACAATGCCTTCTACTATATTTCTAAACCCTTGAACACTCTAAAAGCCTTGTCATTCCAAACGCCCAACAGAATGTTGTTACCGTGCATGGTGAAGTGGACTGTGTCAGAGCAGACCCTCGTCTCTGGTGTGACATTGTCTCGATGGTCTAGCAGTGCTCTCAGACGCAGGGAGTCCAGTGTGAGTCTGACGATAGAAGCCTTGTCTATGTGGCCAGTCAGACCAGAGGGCAGAGGTAGCAATGCTGCCAGCTCCCCAAACAAACGTCTCTCTCTCTCCCTCCTGCTCTTAGCTGCAACACGGGACTGGGCCCGCAACCGCTCCGTTCTCACCCTGTGGTACAAGCAGTGTCATAAGCAGTGTCATACCATTAAGAGAGAACATTTCTGAAATTATTATGCAGTTGAGAGGAATGAAGAAATATAATTTTTTTATTCTGGTGCAGCTCTGCACTCACAAACGTATGAGCTAGCTAGCTCACGCTTGTTAGTTATCTAGCTAGCTCAAAGGACATTAAAAGTTCCTACACAGAAGCCGCTCCTCCTAGGTATAATTCTGTGGACGTCATTCAGATAATGCATGACATAACAAGATGCCCAGCGCTTCAAGCCTCCTCCTCAAACAACCCTCTCAAGCTCTTCCCTACCCACAAAATTTCAGTCGCATCTTGCGCCAATAGTTAGGCTACACTTGTCTGTCCATCACGCATGTGAACACCTAGGTTGCCTGCTCTGTCCGCACTGATTGGGGAAGTCATTTAATGAGCTAAATGTAAAAACTGTAGATTTCAGAAAGGAATGATATAAAATGGTACATTTTGGGGTTCGAACCGGTTCAGAACTATATTTTGCTGGTCGGAAGAGTGGAACGAAACAAAAAAAAATAGTGGTTCTGTTCACAACAAAATTATTGGAAAATAATTGTGTTTCCAACCCCTGCTAGGGAGAAACAAAAACAATGAGGGGATGTTTACATAACACTACAGTTTCCATGACATACATTCTATAGTTATCAAGCCCAAATCACAAATCACTCTTTGCCAGAGGGAAGCTAAGAGTGTGAACCTCCTGAGGAGATAAAGGGCAACTTTCAGCCATGGGGGGCAACAACATCACAGCTACGTCATGCTAGCTTATCACAACCAGTCTTGGTTGTCTGCTTCCAGAGATACAGCAACTAACTACTACGCTGTAGCATATCTGGTATAGCTAACTCTTGCAAAATGTTCTGAAGTGCATTAGAAATGTACCGAATTGTTTTGATCATATACAGCCAGGTCCATAATTATTGGCACCCCTGATAAAGATGAGGGGAGTAAAGTATAAAATAAATAAATAATACAAATACTGAGCTATATTGTATGAAACAAAAAAAGGGAATTATATTATTTTATACTAATAAAGCTGCTCAGAGAAAGAGGTTTTGTTTAACAAGTTATCAAGTCTGGAGACTGAGATAGCCATTGCAAAATGTTGATTTTGTGGTCAATTAACCATTTCTTTGTGAATTTGATGTGTGCTTGGGGTTATTGTCTTGCTGGAAGATCCACTTGCTGCCAATAGTCAGCTTCCTGGCAGAGGCAACCAGGTTGTGGTATAAAACATCCTGGTACTTGGTAATGTTCATGATGTCGTTGACCTTAACAAGGGCCACAGGACCAGTAGAAGCAAAATAGCCCCATCAAGGGTGCCAATAATTATGGACCTGACAGTATATGACCAAACAATAATTTCTAATGCAAATAAACAATGTTTTGTCAGTTAGTGATCAGTTAGTGCTAAATCCACTCCTGACTTTCCCATGTCTAAAATAAAAACCTTAGTAAAGTGGTGTGTTTGTTTTGTTTATTAGAGTAATTCATTAGAGAAGTAACTCACCTGCTTCTCTTCTGTCCATTAATTCTGTCCTTCTGTCTCTTTGTTTTGTGGAGCTTTTGATCACAAGCATCTTCCAGAGAATTTCCTAAATGAGGAAACATTATCCAAAATCTCTGAATGGACACTTGCTAGTAATCACAGATACATGCCAGTCATGCGGACACAAGCATTTCGTCCCACTTGTACTTTTGGAGGTTGAACTAGAACAGGTTCCTGAACCAATGTCCAGTGGCAAGTCATTCATCTTTCTCCTGAGACTCCTCCTCTTTTGGACATGCCACCTCCCACCAGGGAGGGAATCTCATCCACTTTGTTTACAAACAATCTCCTTTGGGCACAGAATTATCAGTTAATGACCATTTACCAAATATATTACAGTAGAAGAAATGAACACGGTAGCATTTATCAATACATTAGTGGATTCTATCGTGAAGTAGATGTTTATCCTTTCTTAAAGTGAAAACTAAATACTAACTTGCTTAATGGTATTTTCTTTTAAATGTTGTCTTACCCATGAGGTGATGGACTAGGGTAAAGTTGGCACAGACATTGACCAACCCTAATTTTTGTGTTTTAAAAACATTTAGCAGGACATCTGGCATGATTCCTGATCCTAAACTGTGGCGCCAGTTGCATGCCTTATGCTGTAAACACTTCCTCCACCCACCCCACACACAAGGGTACAGACATACACATTATCTGCCTAATGTTGTGCAAGTGAAGTAAACACATACTAAGTAAACATTATAAACTGGGTGGTTCGAGCCATGAATGCTGATTGGCTGACAGCCATGGTATATCAGACCGTATACCACGGGTATGACAAAACATTTATTTTTACTGCTCTAATTATGTTGGTAACCCGTTTATAAGGCAACTCAGGTGTTTGTGGTTAATGGCCAATATAGCACGGCTGAGGGCTGTATCCAGGCACTCCGCGTTGCGATGCGCGTAAGAACAGTCCTTAGCCGTGTTATATTGGCCATATACCACACTTCCTTGTGCCTTATTGCTTAAGCATACTATAAAAAAGACACACTTTTATATAATTAACACTGACCACTAGATATCAAGGGCTGTTACAGTGTCTTTCCTTTATATCCAATCAACTTGTTAAAACAGAATTTATTCCAAAGGGATACAGTGGCTCAAAAAGGTTTCATAAAAGTGGCCAATTTATACAAGGCTGTCATCTCTGTAAYTTGTTTAAATCAATACTCAATTTGACAGATGTAATACATACACAAGCTGCTTTCCACTTTCTTTTTCTTTGGTTGTCCACTGAATGGAGTCTTCTCACACTGGATGCTTCATGATCAAAGAGGAGCACTTCAGTCTCATCCCGTACAACAGGTTTTTGATAAAGGCAGCGATTAAAAAAAGCCATCTCCATCTGTTCTTTCTTTCCTTTCTTCTGCTTATTTCATCACGTCTTGAAACTGTGTTCATTATCCTTGGGATGTACCGTGAAGTACAATGTAAGTCCAGATGAGTCCATTATGAGTGTACCCTGGTTATCCAGAAATCTGCAGGGACAAGTGAAGTAGTCATATAAAGAACATAGAATATAGAACATAAAATATAGAACATAGACGTCTCCATCCATCTCTATTCCGCATCCAAAGAACTACTGCATTTCTGTCGCTGTCTTTCTCTGTCAGTCTGCAACAGTGTGCAGAGGCAGTGGGAAGCTCGGCTGTCTACCATTCCAAAAATATGTCAGGTAGTGGTGATTAATGGAGAGTGTCTTCCTGTGGTCAGCTTGGTTGGCATGCCTCAGTTTCAGTCCAACGCGGTGCACAACCCATAAAGCCGGATCTCTTTTATTGAGACTGGATCCTTGATACTTGTAGGTGATTCCATACACTGAACGCAAGGGCATGAGTCTTAGACAAGAGTAAGAAATATGTCAATAGCCTGGGGACAAGGGAAGCCAATCAAGCTGGTAGAACCACTTGAACCAATATGCCTTCAACTAATGAGAGCAGCAGAATAAATGATGAGGGGTAAAACAGCTCAACAGCTCATAGGCCTGAGGTACAACAGGTCACAGACCATCCTCGGGTCATCCACTGGTTGGCCATGTAAAGTTATTGGCATCTGGAGTTGATGCAGTGTTTGTAGGATGGGAGAACGTGATGCCCCACACTGCAAAAGCGCCTGGCGCCATAACCGCCCATGCCCGGAATAAACACAGAAACGGCATGACGGATGGGTATCGTGCCACCCTCGCTTCTATAACAAGTCACCTAGGGACCAGTCTGAGGGCCACAAGTCACGGTTCTCTCTTATCAGCATCCAACAATTAGCTAACAGAATGTTCCTAGGCAGAAAGTAACCCATGGAAAAGGCAGTCATCTATGACAAAAATACCTACTGTCATCATGAGAGAGAAAAGAACGACCACTTCATGAGCAGGCATACCGGTGTTTACTTATTAGAAACAGGTTGGAGAACTTACTTTTTTATAATAAGAAAATAGTATATTTGAAGACCCTGAAGGCATGTTGTCCTCCATACTGACGTGATGTCTACTGTACCAGTGAGTGGGATGAATGAGGTAGGGAGCAGCTGATGAGAATTGGAGGTGCATTCTTAGAAAAAAAAGGTGCTATCTAGAACATAAAAGGGTTCTTCGGCTGTCCCCATAGGATACACCTTCGAAGAGCCCTTTTTGGTTCCAGGTAGAACCCTTTTGGTTCCATGTAAAATCCTTTCCACAAAGGGTTCTACATGGAACCCAAAAGGGTTCTACCTGGAACCAAAAGGGTTCTGCTATGGAGACAGCTGGAAGAACCCTTTTGGAACCCTTTTTTCTAAGAGTGTAGATCAGAGACCTGGGTGGTCAAGGTGTGGTTCAATAGTTGATTTTGTGTCATTTCCTGTTTATGGATGCACTTTTGAGAGTTTTTATTACATTGTGAAAACAGAATCAAGAAAGGAGGCATTGTAGTCTGCAATGTGATACAGGGAAAATACAACAAATGATGAAAAGTTATCAGGAAAATGCTGCAAAGAACATAATGTACTGTATGTCAATCTTCATAAAAGCAGCACTATAGTTCACCAGCTTTGTGTCTCTGCATGACGTTTTATCACACTAGCTCAAGATAGTATGGTCTGATTAAATTGTGGTCTACAGATGTATGCTCTTAATTTGAGGAGTTTAATCCTGCAGCAACAGGAAATTAGAATTATTGTGTGGATTATAAAAATTTACATTTGTGTAGGGTTTGATACATTTTTGCTATAGCAAATAAAGTCTGAAATGTTAAAGTGGAAATTACAAACTTTAGAACCCTTTTTAAACCTTGAATACACAACAAGTTAGCATTTTCTGAAGTGCAGGAAATGTTCTTGCAACAACAGGGTCACCACATTAAGATCCTACACCTGTATGTTTCTGTGTCAAAGCCCTGCCACAGACTTCCTTCTGGTGCATGTACCCTTTTTCAGTAGAAAAAAGACAGATGATGTAGCTGATGAATTCTGGCAACTTAATTGAAGCTTAAGTAGTGAAACTGACACTAACTGGAACTTTAAGAAAATATTCATTTTTTTTTTTTTTACACAGGAACTTCTCATTTGCTTCAAGTTAATCAGTATCACCACAATGCATATTTATAGACAGCCTACTTTAAATTCAAAAGGATATACTATACTAAATGTTTGTTTTTACTCACTTTTGATTGTTAACAAACATTGGATTAAGTGTTATTTATAATCTAATTATGTACAAAGCTTCTGTGTTTATCGCTTACCTATTGGCTGTTAGTGAACGTGCATAGTTAATTTACTTTATAGTTGTAGATTATTAATGGTCTGTACAATCCCCCTGCAATGTTCTTTTCTGTAGTTTGTCTTTCTGTGTTTTTCATTTACATTTACATTTAAGTCATTTAGCAGACGCTCTTATCC
>NC_036844.1:32679925-32750394 GCF_002910315.2 Salvelinus sp. IW2-2015
ACCTGGAACTCCACGTGGGTCGTGCGCGCTGGGACCACCAGATTAGGGTGGCCGATTGCACGCGGTGTGGGAGCGTTTGTATGGTCTGTGCAGAGAGGAGAGAACAGGGATAGACAGACACATAGTTGACAGGCTACAGAAGAGACTACGCTAATGCAAAGGAGATTGGAGTGGCAAGTGGACTACGCGTCTCGAATGTTCAGAAAGTTAAGCTTACGTAGCAAGAATCTTATTGACTAAAATGATTAAGATGATACAGTACTGCTGAAGTAGGCTAGCTGGCAGTGGCTGCGTTGTTGACTTTGTAGGCTAGCTGGCAGTGGCTGCGTTGTTGACACTACACTAATCAAGTCGTTCCGTTGAGTGTAATAGTATCTACAGTGCTGCTATTCGGGGGCTAGCTGGCTAGCTAGTGTTGATAATACGTTTACTGGAGACAGGAGATCAAGTGGAGACATAGGACGAGGTGGATAATTTTATAATAAGGCCGTTTTATTCAAGTGTAAAGATATCAGGCAAAAACGTGCACGGCCCCTTTCTGTCAGATTCTTATGAAATCGTCGGAGAAGAGGCCGCTCTAAACAGTACATTCAAATTATATAGGCAACTAGCAAAGTAGGTGGTCTTGTCGTCTGGCCTTCCTCTTGGTCAATCTTGGTCGTGAGTGGTCCTGTTCGGACCAGGTGTCGACGTTCCATTGGCTCTTGACATAGTTCTTTGTCTTGAGTCACACCCTTGGAAAGAATGTGTATGTCTAAATGATGTTTCAGGGGCCTGTCCTGAGTGGGGTGTGTGTGTGTCTGAGGTTAGTATCTAATGAGATCGGCATGTGCCTAAGGACAAAGAGAGGGTGGGTTCATTTTGTACAAAGGATAGCCTATGTTGGAATGTTGTTATACTAGTCTCCAGTATCTATTTCAATTTCTTACACTAGCAGTGTTGATTACGTTACGTTGCGTTAAAAGAACGACAATAGCTGGCTAGCTAACCTAGAAAATCGCTCTAGACTACACAATTATCTTTGATACAAAGACGGCTATGTAGCTAGCTATGTAGCTAGCTACGATCAAACAAATCAAACCGTTGTACTGTAATGAAATGAAATGAAAATGTGATACTACCTGTGGACGGATGTAGCAGGCAGATCATTTTTGTACCCCCCCAAACTACTTCCCACTGCTATGCTTCTAGCTAATTTCAAAACAGTTACTCAGATAAATTCTGTGTGTAACGTTAGTCGACTAATGCCTCTGTTTCTTGCAAAACTGTCTAACACTTCGTTGACAAAAATCAGCTGATGGAAAGAAAGCATACCCAAATGCGCAAAAAAAATAAGGGAATCTGCGCCACGTTCAGTTGTCGAACATTGCAGATAGAAATGCCATAAATAGAGCCAAAATGATTCATTGTTTTACACGGAGAGGCATGTTTGTTCTATATAACATACTGTAACGACCCGGTATTGTGTTCTGTGTTCGTMGGTGTGTTATGTGTTTCATAGATTGGTGTTTCATAGATTGAAGGATGTGGCCAGTGGAACAGGAAATGTAACACACGGCTGTTTAAAAAAAAGTTAAACTAAAGGGGATAAAAGAGGAAGTCACTGAGCAGCCATACACAAATACATTAGCGTATAGCTAGTTACGTTCATTCCCACTGTCATCCATTTTGACATGAAGATGGTTGGAAGCTGGTTGTTTCTCCTCATCTCTCTCCAAGGATATGAGGCTCCCTCCACCCCCAGTAAGATTGTCCTGTTGGATGCTACACCTGTGATATTAATTTTAATGTTCATTTATTCAACTTGTTTAAGACCTGGTGCTACGACAACACATCCGGCCAATGTGCCCTCAACTTTTGATACTGTTTTTAATCTTGGAGAATCTTTGTAGGATTTATTATAATTTTTACATGTATTTGTGTTAATAAGATAGTGAGGTTTAGATTGTCTTCTGATCATTTTATCGTGTACTCATGTTGATGGATGGTTTCCGCTCAGTTGACATTTGTCTTGAATTTTTTTTCAATGTTCACATAAGTGTGTCAGCAAATTATATATATATWTTTTTTTCTCCAGTTATTAATAATTGTTTTAGACTATGACATATAGGAAATATAACCGTTACATTTCAAAAACTCTCAAGTTTTTGGTTGAGCTATATTTATTGAATTGATGTACATCGACTTACCTCGTATGTAATGTAATTACATAATGCCAATTTAATTACCTTTCTGTTTCTTTGGGAGTCATCAAATAATAAATAAATTACACTTTATACCAGGTATTATAGCAATTTATTTGATCAAACTATTACATAACTTCCTAGAAACACAAAATAATCTGAAAAGTAAAGTTTCATGTGCCATTTCTATTGCTGATGCGACACCAAAAGTCCCCTGCTAGTCTGAGATTGACGTCAACTACTTTGGGGTTTCCTGTAACATGGCCATCCATCTTGTCATATACATTCACATACTGATAAAATTATTCATTTAATTCAATGTGATGGTGGAAAAGTACTCTAGTCATGATATACATGAAGGTATAGACCCCTTAATATATGTTATCTGATTTGTCTCTTAAAAAACTGTAAACACCCAATGTAATTATGCAACTCATCTTGATATCATACCACATCTCCCATTTAAACAGATTTTCAATTTCTGTTCCATTTTTTCAGATGTAAACTGCCTGATCATTAATCTGGATTATGTCAACTGCATCTGGAGTGAACAGAGGATCCCAGAGGTCAACTTCACCTTTTTCAGCAACAGGTTAGTGCAATGTGATGGGTGTTGAGGTCTTTGTCCAAAATGCTTGCCGTGCATCACTGTGATGTGGTGTCACACATTGGTGGTGGTTGAGGTGAGTTTTCCCCTTACAGTGAAAAGTACTTTGAGACTCTCTATATGAATTAATATATTATTGTTATTACACTCCTTACCATATGTATTTGTGGACAGTGAAGCTACCATTTTAAATGTGGCTCTAAACTCCAGCATTTTTAATTTTAGAACAAATGTTTCACATGAGGTGACAGTACAGAATGACACATTTTATTTGAGGGTATGTTCATACAATACATACTGTATCTTTTACCATTTACAAATGAACACTTTATGTACAGGTAACTGCCAAAATAATTAAAACACTTGAGTAAATGAGGGATACAAAGTATATTGAAAGCAGGTGCTTCCACACAGGTGTGGTTCCTGAGTTAATTAAGCAATTAACATCCCATCATGCCATATTTTGACCACTATTTTGGCTACCATGGTAATGCCCCAATATGATGAAAATACCCTTATCCACAGGGCACACGTCACTGATTGGTTTGATGAGCATGAAAACAATGTAAACCATATTTCATGGCCATCTCAGTTACCAGATCTCAATCCAATTGAACACTTATAGGAGATTCTGAAGTGGCGAATGAGACAATGTTTTCTACCACCATCAACAAAACACCAAATTATGGAATTTCTCGTGGAAGAATGTTGCCACATCCCTCCAATAGAGTTCCAGATACTTGTAGAATCTATGCCGAGGTGCATCAAAGGTGTTCTGGCTCTTGATGGCCCAATGCCCTATTAAAACTTCTCTAGGGTAGGGGGCAGCATTCGGAATTTTGGATGAAAAGCATGCCCAAATTAAACTGCCTGCTACTCAGGCCCAGAAGATATGATATGCATATAACTGGTAGATTTGGATAGAAAACACTCTAAAGTTTCCAAAACCGTTAAAATAGTGTTTGTGAGTATAACAGAACTGATTTGGCAGGCAAAAACCTGAGAAAAATCCATTCAGGAAGTAGTTTTTTTTGTTGGTTTTGTAGTTTTCTAATCAATGCCATTACAGTATCCATTGACTTAGGACTCAAATTGCAGTTCCTATGCCTTCCACTAGATGTCAACAGTCTTTAGAAATTGTTTCAGGCTTGTATTCTGAAAAATGAGGAAGTAAGAGCAGTCTGAATGTGTGGACCCTAAAGTGTCACAGAGCTTTTTCATGCGCACGACTGAGTGCCTTTCTTGTTTACCTTTTATATTGACGACGTTATTGTCCGGTTGAAATATTATCGATTATTTAGGCTGAAAACAACCTGAGGATTGAATATATACATCGTTTGACATGTTTCTATGAACTTTACGGATACAATTTGGATTTTTTGTCTGCATGTTGTGATTGCGTTTGAGCCTGTGGATTACTGAAGAAAACGTGCGAATAAAACAGAAGTTTTTGGATATAAAGAGACTTTATCGAACAAAAGGAACATTTATTGAGTAAATTATTGAGTAAATGAATGTCTGCTGAGTGCAACCATATGAAGATCATCAAAGGTAAGGGATTAATTTTATCTCTATTTCTGACTTGTGTAACTCTTCTACTTGGCTGATTACTGTTTGTAATGATTTGTCTGCTGGGCTATGTTCTCAAATAATCGTAAGGTATGCTTTCGCCGTAAAGCATTTTTTAAATCTGGCACCGTGGTTGGATTCACAAGAAGTTCATCTTTAAACCTATGTAAAATATGTTTTGTTTTCTGAATTTTTATAATGAGTATTTCTGTATTTGAATTTGGCACCCTGCAGTTTCACTGGCTGTTGAAGAGGTGGGACGCTACCGTCTCACGTACCCTAGAGAGGTTTTAAGACACTTTATGTTGATGTTTCCTTTATTTTGGTCGTTACCTGTATTTAGTCCCCCCATTTGAAGAAATTTGGACAAATTCAATTGTAGTGTATTAAAGTAGTCAGAAGTTAAGTATTTGGTCCCATATTCCTAGCACTCAATGACCACATCAACCTTGTGACTCTACAAACTCGTTGAATGCATTTGCATTTTGTTTTGGTTGTATTTCGGATTATATTTAGCCCAATAGGAACTGAATGGTGAATAATGTATTATGTCATTTTTGAGTAACTTTTATTGTAATTTAGAATAGAAGATGTTTCCGAACACTTCTACATTAATGTGGATACTATGATGATTATGGATAATCATAAATCCTGAATAATGATTAGTGAGAAAGTTACAGAGGCACAAAGATCATACCCCCTAAAAAATGCTAACCTCCCCTGTTATTGGTAATGGTGAGAGGTTAGTATGTTTTGTTGTAGCTTCTATAACCTTCTCACTCATCACTATTCATGATTTATTTTCTTAATCATGGCATTATAAGGATTAATTTAGAAGTGTTCACAAACATCTTATCACAGAAAGAAAATTACTCCAGTCATCATTCACCATTCAGTTGCTATTAGGCAAAATATAACTCAAAACACAACCAAAACAAACTGCAAATGCATTCCAACAAGTTTGTAGAGTCACTTTTGACTACTAACTATAATACATAAGTTAATTTGCCCAAATACTTATGACTTCTTCAAATGGGGGGACTAGATACATAAAATGCTTTCATTTCTAAACTATAAAATACATACATTATGTTTGAAAATACCCTTGAATAAAAATTGACATTCTGTACTGTTGCCTCATAGGAAACATCTCAAATCCAAAATATTGGAGTATAGAGCCCAAAACATTTATAATTGCTTCACTGTCCGAATACATACGTAGGGGAGTGTATCTCTTTCAAATCTTGAATATCCGTACTTTGGTACTAATTCTCATCCATCATTTTCACATGGTATGTGTTTAGGTTCATCAAAGATAATATGGAGGAGTGCACAACATATCTACAGGAGAAGAGTTATGCTGTGGGATGTAGACTGTCCTATGACAAGTCTGACAGGTTTAGAACACTGACAACCAAGCTGGTCCATCAGAACAACAGTTATGTGCAGACCCATAACCTGAAAAGCATGGGTAGGTTCTTTTTCTCAATCAAATCAGAACCTTACATACAGAACAGCATTTAACATGAAGAACAATAGTCATCTTACTATAGGCTTTTTAACGTGTGTTTTTCCTATTTCAATCTTCATTTGATTGAAATGTCGTTAACATTTGACCCTCCTTAATGCTTTTTCTAGTGAAGCTTTACCCTCCTGTTAACCTGTCAGTTGAGATGAACAAAGACCCAGAGCTGAATCTGTACTGGAACAACAGCAAGAACACCTACTGCATTGAGAGTGAAGTTCGCTACAGAATAAACAGCGACAAGTGGAAGGTGGGGATGGGTCAGGACTCAGGAGTTGGACCACTGTTTGGACACTGTAYCCTACTGGTCATTTTTCAACAAAATACTGGACAAATGTTTGAAAAAACTCTCTCTCTCTCCTCCACTCTCTCTTTGTTCCTTTCTTCAGACATCTACTCCAAGCAAGGAACYGAAGTATGCTGTGGCTTTCCCGTTAAAGAGCAGTCGGTATGAGTTTCAAGTGAGAGCACGAYRAAACYKCYWYTGTGGRGAGTCCAAGTTCTGGWGTGAATGGAGTCAGCCCATTCAATGGGATTCCATGAAGGGAAATAACTTCACAGGTAAATACATACAAAATCTCTGCTTTGCTTTATGGTTATAAAGTTGTGCTCAGACTTCTGTCAGGACTTTGTCATGTCAACCTTTCACTTTGGCCTAGACATATCTGGCAGCTCAATGTCTGTGTGGAAGCCAGTACTGTCATTAGTGGGTACCATGACACTCTTCATATTGGCCTGCATGCTGGTCTACAGGGAAAGGTGGGTTTGCCAACAGAAGTTAACACCACACTTACACCCCAAATAAAGACTAAAATCAAGGGGTATAGTTTACATTATWAAAAAWTCAAAGTCTCCTCCATTCTTCCTCTGAAAAAAAGTGATACTCTGATTTTGAACTGAACCTATCTCTTTGTAGAGAACGACTGAGATTCATCCTCATTCCCATTGTGCCTAATCCAGGCAAGAACCTNAAGTGATACTCTGATTTTGAACTGAACCTATCTCTTTGTAGAGAACGACTGAGATTCATCCTCATTCCCATTGTGCCTAATCCAGGCAAGAACCTAGATGAGAATGTAGAGGTAATATTTATCCCTGGTCCCATGCATTGCACTTCATTATAATCTTTGTTTCTCTATTACTGTTATCTACAGTTTAAATCCCATCTTATATCTCACATATTACATGTAACCTTTACCTTTAAAGGCCTGGCTTCCCATCTCCAAGGACATTTGCTTCCAGCCCAACTTCACTGAGCTTGCCTGTCCTGTTCGTGAGTACAGTCTGGTTCCCCAAACTGGCAGCGTCAGCGAATCTGAGAGCAACTTCTCCATCCTAACAGACCAGTCAGATTGCCTGTCCACGTGTTCCTCCTCAGCTTCCACTTTTCCTGTCACAAGTGAAAATGAACAAGCTGGTATTGAGTGAGACTTACAAAGGCTGCATTCTAATTACCCTTCTCCCCTAGGTGTGCACTTCCTTGATCCCCCTCATTGATAATACGTATTAGATTGGTGTATGCATGGGCTAAAGGCAGTTTCTATCAGATTTCTTTTTAGAATTTTAACATATGAACATCCTTAATATTACGGCACCCAATCCGTAATAAATCCAAGCATTTTTGTTTGAT
This sequence comes from Salvelinus sp. IW2-2015, assembly GCF_002910315.2. Classification (NCBI taxonomy): domain Eukaryota; kingdom Metazoa; phylum Chordata; class Actinopteri; order Salmoniformes; family Salmonidae; genus Salvelinus; species Salvelinus sp. IW2-2015. Next base: position 32,687,440 of record NC_036844.1, read on the forward strand.
GTTCAACCATTTGTAAGATTTTTAAATGCATCGATTTTTGAGAGAGAATACAACATAAAATGCTCTGAACATTGCAATAATGACATACCCTCCTTGTATTGCGAGAAAAAAAGCTGTTAATTACACAAACTGACCACATACAATATAGTAGCGTTATGAGCTAGGCTACTTATGAGCGTGCATGTCTAAAATGTTTCTAATAATGTCATAAAAAAAAGATATCTATAGCATATACAAGCTAATGAAAAAATGATCTTAGCAGCTGAAATGATGGGCACAGGGTTAAACATGATTCAGCTGACAGTTTTAATATTATAAACAATCCCTTGTGAAATTTAAATTGTACTATTGCACACTGTATCTCGTTGGAATAGAGTGAGCATCTGAAATGTTGAATATTAGCCTATACTTTCATTAAAATGGTATCTTATACTAGCTTGTATTTACATTTATTAGGGATACCCACTGCTCTTCCTGGGGTCCAAACACATTAAGGCACTTACATTAAATATAAAACAAAAGGTAAAACAGTACATCATACCACATTATTACACCACTGCATATCTACATTACAAAATGTATAATACCACCATACAACAATTTTACAATGTACATGTGTGGAGAGTGTGTGTGCTAGCGGTTGTGTGCGTATGCGTGTGTCTGTACCTTTGTGTATATTTCTTCACAGTCCCCGCTGTTCCATAAGGTATATTTTAATCTGTTTTTTTAAATCTGATTGTAATAGTATTTTCTTTAAATTTGGTTTCCAAGCGGGGGCTACTGCTATAAAAATTATTATAGGCTATTGGCCTATTTCCTCTTAAATAAATATGATAAACGTTGCCTCCTAATGTTGCATGATATCCTGTAATCCTACCAGTGGCGACCTGTCATTCAGGGCAGGTGCCCCACCTGTTTTAAGTCATATCAGTTTGCAAACAATGTAAAAAAAAAAAAAATAACATAGTCATTGAGATAATAAAGCTGCAGACAAACATGGTCTCTTTTTTGCTTTCTTGAGTAACATGCTGACCACACCGCTCGTGTCACGTCCTCGAGCTTTGCAAAATAATTTTACACATACATGTTATTCAATCATTGAACCCACACTGCTCGCGCGAGTCAACGAGTGTCTGTGTAGCCAGGCGATAAAATAGAACTTGGTTCTATTTGTGACACTTGATGCGCTGCAAGTCCCGCCTCTCCCATCTCCTCATTGGTTTTTAGGAGGATATACCCACATGGGTGATTGAAAGATGACCTGAGGTCCACATTCCAGACCAGTTGGTGGTGACAATGCACCTTAAAGTTGCTTGCTAACCGCAATATAAAGTCCAAAGAAGAAGAAGAGCTCTGAAGGAGGAGAGATGACTAGAAATGAACTCGGTTTACCCTTTTATCTGTGGATTAATTGTCGGAGTAGAGGACCTTGTGCATTTCAGGTAAAATAATAACCCAATGTTTATATCACAGGACAAATTAGCTAGCAACACCAAGCTAGCTAGCTAAATTGCCATAAATGTTTAATGCTTTTTGACCTGTCCCCAAATTAATATAGTTGGTTCAGAGTTTGTTTGATATTTCAACCTGCGTGTCCTGATTGTATCTGGTGTGGGTGGACAAAATCAACATGTGCACGATGGTGCATGCATGCATGCGCACGAGCGGTCTGGTCAGCATGTAAGGCAGCTCCAAAATGCAGGTGTTTCAGCCTAGCTCAGGGCTTTCTGTGGTGGTGGGGCAGCCAGCAGAAAATATGGAGTGTAGGGTTTGTTAAGGTTCTCTAGTTGCGTCGTGATTGGTTCAGGTTTTTGTCAGTCATGGGGACACTACATCACCACAAAATCTACGGGTAGAGCTAGAAAATTCTAGCCCCTTGGGTGCTGCCATAGAGTTACATTAGAGGTGCCCATCCAAGAAGGGTCAAGGTATTGGCCTGACTTGCCTAGTTAAATAAAGGTTAAATAAAAAAGAATGATAATAGTTGGCCACAGATAAATGACGTCAAATCACGTTAAATCTACCGTAGCTTTGATTGGACTGATTATGTCAACATCATACTTTCAAAATCTTAGCTAGCAAGCTGGCAAATCCTTTTCAATCCTTGTCATATGAAGAAAAATGATGAATAGAAAGGTATCGGTGCTCATAAGCCAGTGGACAAAAACATTACACAACAAGTCAGAAATCACAAATTCAACAATGAGTGGTTTGAAAGGAATCAGTGGTTAACTGCAAGCGTTGCAAAGCAATCACTAGCCTGCTATTAAGTGGAGTGGGTGTGTGGTCTTGGTTTAAGGGTCTCTTTCCAAGCTTAAAAGGATAAACATTCAACATTGGAAATGCTGTCAACATTCAAGACAACTAGAAACTCGGAACTGGGAAATCTCAGACTTCAGTGAGTTCAAGTCAATTGGGAACTTGGAAAAAAACTAGCTCCGATTGGGAAAATACGTTTTGAACAGTCATCCAACTCGGAATTCCAAGTCGAGAACTCGGGCCTCTTTCTAGAGCTCCGTCCTGAAAATCACTGATGTCATGATTCAACCTTCTTTTTTTCCGAGTTCCCAGTTGTCTTGAAAGCACCACAAATCCAGAGAATGCCATACTTTGATGACAAAATTTGCCCATGAAGGACCCCTGTGCCACCTTTCTGTTCAAGTGAGCACAGAACAACAAGGTGAGTCCAAAAATGTCTTGTATGCTGCCGCATAAATTATGTAATATGCCAGGGAGATATGTATACTGTAGCTAAAAAAGTAATACTAAGTGTGTGTTGTGTAGTAAACTGTTAGTAGCCCATGTGCCTCACCCTAATAATTTGATACTGTTCCCCCTCAAAATTTTGCCTACTGTTCTGACTTTGTGGTGCAAATGTAGCCTATAGCTTGTTTTAGAGTAATGTAATCATTGACTATTGTAAAAGCTTTCATTGTCTGCTCATATGTCCCCCATTGTTATTATTATACATTTTTCTATAGGCAGTAAATGAGGCTAAATTAACTGTTTTGCTGCCATTCAAGGCTCCGCTGATAGCCAGGTGTAGCAGTGGTAATTTCAACATTTCAACAAGAATCTTACAAATTCTTGGTAGCAGACCGAGTAGTTTAATTGAAGTTCAGTTTATGAACATTGAGAACAAAATTCTCTTAACATTTCTTAACTAACTTGCCTAGTTAAATAAAGGTTAAATACATTTTAATTATTTTTTTTCAAATGTAAAAAATGTGGGGAGTTGACCCCACCAAGATTTACATGCTAAAATCGCCACTGAATCCAAACATTGGAATTGACTGACCAGCTGACACTTCATATACAGTATATCAAATAATGTTGTAAATTGAATCTGATATTGTATCTAACTTAATTTGTTTTCAAGAATGTATTCAAATCAAATTTTATTTGTCACACGCGCCGAATACAACAGGTATAAAAAGGAATACATTCTAAAAGCTTTAACAAGAGCAAGGTATTGCGTTTCATTTGAAAACAGCATAACAGTTTGTAAAAGGAGAATATTTCAGGTCATCCCACCCCGCTAACCTTTGAACCCCTAACAGCTAATTCCATGGGTGAAAGCACATGATACTTGTTTTTACTGACAACAGAGCATGAGAAGAGGGCCAACATGAAGAGACCTGCATTACCTCATGTCTATCAGCATCTTAAATGTGCAACCAGAGGGAAAAAAACTCTAGACCACCTTTACTCCACACACAGAGACGTGTACACAGCTCTCCCTCGCCCTCCATTTGGCAAATCTGACTATAATTCTATCCTCCTGATTCCTGTTTACAAGCAAAAACTAAAGCAGGAAGCACCAGTGACTCGCTCAATAAGAAAGTGGTCAGATGAAGCAGATGCTAAGCTACAGGACTGTTATGCTAGCACAGACTGGAATATGTTCRGATGGCATTGAGGAGTACACCACATCAGTCACTGGCTTCATCAATAAGTGCATCGATGACGTCATCCCCACAGTGACTGTACATACATACCCCAACCAGAAGCCATGGATTACAGGCAACATCCACACTGAGCTAAAGAGCTGCCGCTTTCAAGGAGCGGGACTCTAACCCGGAAGCTTATAAGAAATCCCATCCGACGAACCATGCCCTCCGACGAACCATCAAACAGGCAAAGCATCAATACAGGACTAAGATTGAATCGTACTACACCTGCTCCGATGCTTGTCGGATGTGGCAGGGCTTGCAAACTATTACAGACTACAAAGGGAAGCACAACCACAAGCTGCCCAGTGACACGAACCTACCAGACGAGTTAAATTATTTCTATGTTCGCTTCGAGGCAAGTAACACTGAAACATACATGAGAGCACCAGCTGTTCCGGACGACTGTTTGATCACGCTCTTCATAGCCGATGTGAGTAAGACCTTTAAACAGGTCAACATTCACAAGGCCGCTGGGTCAGACGGATTACCAGGACGTGTACTCCGAACATGACCAACTGGCCAACTGGCAAGTGTTTTCACTGACTGAGTCTGTAATATCAATATGTTTCAAGCAGATCACCATAGTCCCTGTGCCCAAGAACACTAAGGTAACCTGCCTAAATGACTACTGTCGTGGAGAATTGTTTCAGAAATGTAACACTCTTACAAGAACTTGTGAATTCAATATAGACTTTAATACAAAGTAGCAAAAATGAGCCCTTCCATGGAAGGACCCTATCACAAACGTAACAGAGCCGAGCCCCTCCATGGAAAGAGACTAAATTCTCATATTACAGAGTCCTGCCCTTATAGGATTCTGTCTTTGCATAACGTATAGAGTCCCCTCCCTCTATATGAAAATAGCTTCCCTTGACCTTTCTCCATTATTTTCTTTTCATCTCAGAGCTTGTTTGTTCACGCCCACTAACGCTCATATCTGCTTTTGGTTAGGTTATAATGATGGTAGAACCCTTTTCACATGCTTATGTTTCACGTGTCAGTCATCAGTTATTTTGCTTCCATCTTTCTTCCTGTATCCTTCTGACCATAGTACGTCCAGGTGTCATAAATGTACGTATGGCCTTGGTTAATGTACTCTTTCAAAAATAGAGTATAGCCTGGGTGTCATCTTCTCTTAATGTGCATGTCCTTGCTTCTTCAGCCTTGCAACTAGACCTATTTATATTTAATGCTTAGCTCTCCTTAACGCTCAGCTCCAACACTACCAACCCATAGCACTCACGTCTGTAGCCATGAAGTGCTTTGAAAGGCTGGTCATGGCTCACATCAACACCATTATCCCAGAAACATTAGACCCACTCCAATTTGCATACCACCCCAACAGATGCACAGATGATGCAATCTCTATTGCACTCAACACTGCCCTTTCCACACCTGGACAAAAGGAACACCTATGTTAAATTGCTATTCATTGACTACAGCTCAGCATTCAACACCATAGTGCCATCAAAGCACATCACTAAGCTAAGGACCCTGGGACTCAACACCTCCCACTGCAACTGGATCCTGGACTTCCTGACGGGCTGCCCCCAGGTGGTAAGGGAAGGAAACAACACATCCGCCATGCTGATCCTCAACATGGGGGCCCCTCAGGGGTGAGTGCTCAGTCCCTTCCTGTACTCCCTGTTCACTCATGACTGCATGGCCAGTCACGTCTCCAACACCATCATCAGGTTTGCTGATGACACATCAGTGGTAGGCCTGATCACCGACAACGATGAGACTGCCTATAGGGAGGAGGTCAGAGACCTGGTTGTGTGGTGCCAGGACAACAACCTTTTCCTCAACGTGATCAAGACAAAGGAGATGATTGTGGACTACAGGAAAAAGAGGACCGAGCACGCCCCCATTCTCATTGACGGGGCTGTAGTGGAACAGGTTGAGAGCTTCAAGTTCCTTGGTGTCCACATCAACAACAAACTATCATGGTCCAAACACACTAAGACAGTCCTGAAGAGGGCACGACAAAGCATATTCCCTCTCAGGAGACTGAAAAGATTTGGCATGGGTCCTAAGATCCTCAAAAGGTTCTACGGCTGCACCATCGAGAGCATCCTGACTGGTTGCATCACTGCCTGGTATGGCAACTGCTTGGCCACCGACCACAAGGCACTACAGAGGGTAGTGCGTACGGCCCAGTACATCACTGGGGCCAAACTTCCTGCCATCCAGGACCTCTATATCAGGCAGTGTCAGAGGAAGGCCCTAAAAATTGTCAAAGACTCCAGCCACCCTCGTCATAGACTGTTCTCCCTGCTACCGCACGACAAGCGGTACCGGAGCGCCAAGTCGAGGTCCAAAAGGCTTCTTAAAAGCTTCTACCCTCAAGCCATAAGACTCCTGAACAGCTAATCAAAGGGATACCCAGACATCTCTTTTACGCTGCTGCAACTCTCTGTTTATAATCTATAAGTAGTCACTTTAACGCTACCTACATGTACATATTATCCCAAGACAAGACAACAACATAGCATGGCAGCAACACGTGACAACATGGCAGCAGCACAAAACATGGTACACACATTATTGGGCACAGACAACAGCACAAAGGCAAGAAGGTAGAGACAACAACACATCACATGAATCAGCTAAGAAATGCTTACTTACTTAACCAACAATGCAGTTTTAAGAAAATAGAGTTATATAAGCAATTGTTATAATTGGCTAATTGCTCTGTTTGCTTATTTTACACCCATATTTGAATACATCTATGTTTGAATTGTGTCTCGTGTTCAAAATAATATCACATTTGATCCCTGCTTTCTTTAGCCCCCCCAAGAGTGAGTTTATCTGACAAATAACAAACTTCAACTGAAAACACTGCATGACATGTTTGTCTAAAGTTTGAGGCGTTTGAATCTATTTTATGACATTTCCATAATGGACGTACTCATCACTGATCGCATTAGATACTGGGTGGGGCACGTTCAGTCAGTGTGGGGATTCTATTAATTCCCCGGGCAAAAAAAAAGTCGCACGTGGAGTAATTTGTAGGATTCTGTTTTCACGTGCAAAATGTATTGCTCTTTTTAAAGTCTTTATCTACCTTCCCAATGAAAACTAGTTGGAACATTTGAGCATATATTTTAAGGAAAGGAGATATTGTATGTTTTTGAACGATACATATTGTTGCTTTGTTGATAACACATGACCGACTGGCGCAGATTACTGTTCCATTTGAGAGGGCGCTCCTCGACACCGCTTTTACCCTTTTTACGTCACGGGCCATAGCCCCGGTACACTTAATCGAACTCCCTCAGTGTGGCTGGGTGTGTGTAGCGAGAGAGGGCACAGGGTGGCCCTCTAAATCAGGGTAGATTCATTTACACCACATTTAAATTTGCATACCACATCAAATTAATGAAAGGGGAGATCTAATAATTATTTCTCAGTATTGAGTGTTCTGACGTGAACTCACTGGGTTGTCGGATAAGGAAAATGTCAGATCCCACAGTGGCTGATACTCGCCGGTTAAATTCAAAGCCTCAGGACCTGACGGATGCTTATGGTCCCCCCAGCAATTTTCTTGAAATTGACGTTTATGACCCACAAACTGTTGGAGTCGGGCGGAACCGTTTCACAACTTACGAAGTCCGTATGCGGGTAGGTTGCTGAATATAGATGTCTGTCGTTACATATCTAGCTAAACCTACAAACATTTTCAGCTAGCTAATTAGTTAGAGCTTACTAACGTTAGGTGGATGAAAATCGAGGCCCAGGATTTAGTCCGGCCTACTCACTGAGGTATTAAGAACGGGCCTACTAGCTAGCTAACCTAGCATTGTCAGCTAGGGAAGTTATTAAAATAGCTTTTGAGGTAACGTTAACTTTCTAGCCCTTTTAGGCTAACAGGGTTAGCTAACGTTAGTTATACTTGTTGGCTGTCTCTTGACGAGAATATTCTTGTTTCTGTTTTCATTAAATGCAGACAAACCTGCCGATTTTTAAGTTGAAGGATTCCATTGTGCGAAGAAGATACAGTGACTTTGAGTGGTTGAAGAATGAGTTGGAGCGAGACAGCAAGGTGAGTGAAAGATTATCTATTTGTTTTTGGGTAGAATTTATTTTGGGTAGGACCTATATTGATGGACTATAATATATACTGTATCTACATATCATTACAGTAGGGTTTTCCTCAATGTTGACGTCTACATAAGTTGCTTATTACATTAATGTTATTAGAGGAATAATTATGTAATTAATTAGTCATGGTTAAGTTAATCAGCTTTTTTAACGGCTATGGACTAAATACATTGCTATTGATTTATTCCAGATTGTAGTGCCGCCCTTGCCTGGGAAGGCACTGAAGAGACAGCTACCTTTCCGTGGGGATGAAGGCATTTTTGAAGAGGCTTTCATCGAAGAGCGACGTGTGGGTCTTGAGCAGTTCATCAACAGGTGGGTCTTAACTTACTAAACATTAGAGGATCATCTTGAGACAACCGATGCCAGGAAAAAACATACATTTTGAGCTAACCAAGATCAACCTTTTTGTAATAATGTGAAGTAAGCTGAAACAGTGTTGTGGTGGCAGATTTGGAATTGGCTTCTGCTGGTGTGGATAACTAAAAGTCATATTTTTAGACACCATTTTTGAAATGCACAGTCGGCAAGATGTTTAAATGCATATCTTTGTTTATAAATTCATGTCTTTCTCTTTTTTTCTAGAATTGCAGGTCATCCTCTCGCTCAAAACGAGCGCTGTCTTCACATGTTTTTGCAGGACGAGAGCCTTGACCGTAACTACATTCCCGGAAAGGTACGGCCGTTGGGTTTGGACTTGGGTTTGACATTGGGGTGTGGAAATGACTGCTTTCTGCTCTTCTGCCTTGCTCTGCTCTCCTTCTCTCATTTGTTATTTTTCCATTGAGCTCTTTGCCATTCAAAGTAGTGCAGTACTTGTTTTATTTGATATGTTGTATATACTACTGTGTATGGTGAATTGAGTGGTGTGTTTACTGATTCTATTTATTCTCTTTTTATACAGGTATGAAGTAAGTTTGACTGTTTATTTACATTTTAAACACTAAAATCTTTTGGAAGTCAGATGATAGCATGGCCACAATCTTGTGATGTTAGTGACAGCTCACACAGCTATTATATCTGTGCTGCCTAATTAGTTTATTTTTAATTTTTAAATCTGACCTGACTTTACACAATGTGTGGAACATCTCTTTCACTAATGGAAAGACGATATCTGATCATATGTGGCACAATTGTTTGGGATCCAGATCCAGTGATCCAGAGGCGAGATGTGCATAGCACCGGCCAGAACCCGTCTGATTTATCACCTCGTCCCGATAAAGCATACAGAGCCCTATCCCCATCGCAGCCGCAACCACCTCTGACAGCTGCCTCTGTCTCTCTAATGCCTTGTACTGTATATACATGTATATTCTTCTAGATACCCCAGCAACACCGGTTCACGGCCCTCCGCAGCCCTATAATGTGTGTGTAGCCAAGCGCACTAAATGGGGTGTGTTACAGGGAAGTTAGTACATTGTTGCAGATTTACATATAAACAGAAATTAGATTTTGTTTTTTTTATCTGTATCTGACTGAATTTTCCCCCTAAAAAAAACATTGCATTTGGCACTGTAGTTGAATCCACCTCTATATATCAATTCCAGCTATGCCTCATAATCTGCCCAACCTCCCAGTGACATTTGTTTCACTTGTCTTTGTCCCTCCCTCAATAAATTATTTTCTTGAATGATTTAATCCACAAATCACAATCTCTCTCTCTAATGATCTTCATCCATAGAAGACTGGCTGTGTCTACGTGTAAAGTATATATGATAACCTAATAGAAAATACATAGCTGTTTGAGAGGGAATACTCTCTCTGCCCAGCATAGCCTAAAGGATTATATGTTCATGGTTCTGTCATTACAGTTAATGAGTTACCCATTTTTTTTTGCACATCAATAAAGAAAAAAAACATTTCTGTCATTCCTTCTGGAGACGTTTCACTTTTGTAGTAGTCTGATTTCTTACATTATGATTGAATACTTAAAGGTATATCTCTCCCTTGGTACCCACAGTAACCAAAATTGTTTCTCCAATTGTATGATTAAAATCTCTGATGGATGTCAGTAAACAATGGTACCTTCCAAAGTTAAGTAAAATGTAGCATCATTGTAAAAAACGTTTTTTAAAGGGAGATCTTCCCATAGTTTTCCTCTAACATGACATTCCATGTTTCTTTGCATTTTCCATTGAAATAAGAATTTGTGGCTTTCCAACATGCTCATGCAGTTAGATTTTTCTATTATGAATACTTTTTATTATCAGATTTTCTTTCTAACTTTGCCTTGAATTGTTCATTATCAGTCTTTGCATCGTCTTCAGTCTGTTTATGGGAATGTAATGTCAGGTAATCAAACCACTGTGAAAACAAGGGGCTGATGAATAATCCACACATTTTTATTGATAAAGAAGCTTTTGGCATGAAGTTTGACCTAAAGTATTTCTTGAATGCATTTTTTGTCATATGTATTTTGTCTTCATTATTATCATGTACATTTAATCTCCGTTTTCAGAAGAGCTGCCTTGTTTGTACCATAAATAAAATTCCCTCTGCCTGCAGGGCTATGTCCAGTTGTCTCTTTTAAATGGTCTGTTCAAATTCATGTCGGGATATGTGTTTCCTAATGCATCTTGTACAGGACCATACTGTTTATTTTCTGAATTAGATTTTTAACTAGAATGTCATTTCTTAGGTCGCCTCGTATGTGTCCAGCTGATTACGGAAGTAGAATAGGCCCTGTTGCTCCAAGAGATTAGTTTATGGAAACATAGTTCTTAGTCGAGAGCAAGTCATATTTTCTAATAAACCAGGTATTTTCCCTTTATAAGCATTTTCCAGCAATCATAATCCATGTTAAAATGTAAACTCTTGGTATAACTTAAAACATAGGTCTGCATGGTTATATAAGATTACACTCCATGGACAACTAAAGTACTGAGTGCTGTAGTTTGGTGGGTGGATGAGACTGTCTGTGTCTCGACCTAGGTTGGGCCGAACTAAACATGGCGGTGTTCGCTTTAGCAATCTCACTAGAATAAAGACCTCCTCCATTCCTGCCATTATTGAAAGAGATAATGATACCTCACATCTCAAAATAGGGCTACTTCATGTTAGATCCCTCACTTCAAAGGCAGTTATAGTCAATGAACTTATCACCGATCATAATCTTGATATGATTGGCCTGACTGAAACATGGCTTAAGCCTGATGAATTTACTGTGTTAAATGAGGCCTCACCCCCTGGTTACACTAATGACCATATCCCCCGTGCATCCCGCAGAGGTGTTACTAACATTTACGGTAGCAAATTTCAATTTACGAGAAAAAAAACAAGACGTTTTCGTCTTTTGAGCTTGTAGTCATGAAATCTATGCAGCCTACTCAATCAAATCAAATTCATTTATATAGCCCTTCTTACATCAGCTGATATCTCAAAGTGCTGTACAGAAACCCAGCCTAAAACCCCAAACAGCAAGCAATGCAGGTGTAGAAGCACGGTGGCTAGGAAAAACTCCCTAGGAAGAAACCTAGAGAGGAACCAGGCTATGAGGGGTGGCCAGTCCTCTTCTGGCTGTGCCGGGTGGAGATTATAACAGAACATAGCCAAGATGTTCAAATGTTCATAAATGACCAGCATGGTCAAATAATAATCAACAGTAGTTGTCGAGGGTGCAGCAAGTCAGCACCTCAGGAGTAAATGTCAGTTGGCTTTCATAGCCGATCATTAAGATGTATCTCTACCGCTCCTGCGGTCTCTAGAGAGTTGAAAACAGCAGGTCTGGGACAGGTAGCACGTCCGGTGAACAGGTCAGGGTTCCATATAGCACAGGCATAACAGTTGAACTGGAGCAGTAGCACAGCTGGGGACAGCAAGGAGTCATCATGCCAGGTAGTCCTGAGGCATGGTCCTAGGGCTCAGGTCCTCCGAGAGAGAGAGAGAAAGAGGGGGCCTATTTTTCCAACTTATTGAGGAAAATAAGAACAATCAGAAATTTATTTTTGATACTGTCGCAAAGCTAACTAAAAAGCAGCATTCCCCAAGAGAGGATGGCTTTCACTTCAGCAGTAATAAATTCATGAACTTCTTTGAGGAAAAGATCATGATCATTAGAAAGCAAATTACAGACTCTTTAAATCTGCGATTCTCCAAAGATCAGTTGTCCTGAGTCTGCACAAACTCTGCCAGACTGTAGGATCAAGAGAGACACTCAAGTGTTTTAGTATTATATTCTTCTGACACAATGATGAGATATCATGGCCTCTAACCTTCAAGCTGCATACTGGACCCTATTCCAACAAACTACTGAACGAGCTGCTTCCTGTGCTTGACCCTCCTATGTTGAACATAATAAACGGCTCTCTATCCACCGGATGTGTACCAAACTCACTAAAAGTGCAGTAATAAAGCCTCTCTTGAAAAAGCCAAACCTTGACCCAGAAAATATAAAAACTATCGGCCTATATCGAATATTCCATCCTCTCAAAACATTTTGAAAAAGCTGTTGCTCAGCAACTCACTGCCTTCCTGAAGACAAACAATGTATACGAAATGCTTCAGTCTGGTTTTAGACCCCATCATAGCACTGAGACTGCACTTGTGAAGGTGGTAAATTACCTTTTAATGGCTTCAGACCGAGGCTCTGCATCTGTCCTCGTGCTCCTAGACCTTAGTGCTGCTTTTGATACCATCGATCACCACACTTTTGTAGAGATTGGAAACCCAAATTGGTCTACACGACAAGTTCTGGCCTGGTTGAGATCTTATCTGTCGGAAAGATATCAGTTTGTCTCTGTGAATGGTTTGTCCTCTGACAAATCAACTGTAAATGTTGGTGTTCCTCAAGGTTCCGTTTTAGGACCACTATTGTTTTCACTATATATTTTACCTCTTGGGGATGTCATTCGAAAACTAAATGTTAACTTTCACTGCTATGCGGGATGACACACAGCTGTACATTTCAATGAAACATGGTGAAGCCCAAAATTGCCCTCGCTAGAAGCCTGTGTCAGACATAAGGAAGTGGATGGCTGCAAACCTTTCACTTTTAAACTCGGACAAAACAGAGATGCTTGTTCTAGGTCCCAAGAAACAAAGAGATCTTCTGTTGAATCTGACAATTAATCTTGATGGTTGTACAGTCGTCTCAAATAAAACTGTGAAGGACCTCGGCGTTACTCTGGACCCTGATCTCTCTTTTGACGAACTATTCAAGACTACGTAACATTGCAAAAATCAGAAACTTTCGTCCAAAAATTATGCAGAAAAATTAATCCATGCTTTTGTTATTTCTAGGTTAGACTACTGCAATGCTCTACTTTCCGGCTACCCGGATAAAGCACTAAATAAACTTCAGTAGTGCTAAATACGGCTGCTAGAATCCTGACTAGAAACCATATCATATTACTCCAGTGCTAGCCTCCCAACACTGGCTTCCTGTTAAGGGCTGATTTCAAGGTTTTACTTGCTAACCTACAAAGCATTACATGGGCTTGCTCTACCTATCCTGCTGTACATACCTACACGTACACTATGTCACAAGACGCAGGCCTCCTAATTGTCACTAGAATTTCTAAGCAAACAGCTGGGCAGGAGGGCTTTCTCCTATAGAGCTCAATTTTTATGGAATGGTCAGCCTACCCATGTGAGAGACACAACTGCTCGGTCTCAACCTTTAAGTCTCTTACTGAAGACTCATCTCTTCAGTAGGTCATATTGATTGAGTGTAGTCTGGCCCAGGAGTGTGAAGGTGAACGGAACGGCTCTGGAGCAACGAACCTCCCTTGTTGTCTCTGCCTGGCCGGTTCCCCTCTCTCCACTGGATTCTCTGCCTCTAACCCTATTACAGGGCTGAGTCACTGGCTTACTGGTGTTCTTCCATGCCGTCCCTAGGAGGGGTGCGTCACTTGAGTGGGTTGAGTCACTGACGTGATCTTCCTGTCTGGTGGCGCCCCCCCTTGGGGTTGCCGTGCGGAGATCTTTGTGGCTATACTCGGCCTTGTCTCAGGATGGTAAGTGGTTGAAGATATCCCTCTAGTGTGTGTGGGGCTGTGCTTTGGCAAAGTGGGTGGGGTTATAATCCTGCCTGTTTGGCCCTGTCCAGGGTATTCATTGGATAGGGGCCACAGTGTCTCCTGACCCCTCCTGTCTCAGCCTCCAGTATTTATGCTGCAGTAGTTTATTGTGTTTAGTGGCGGTGGGCTGAGGTCAGTCTGTTAATCTGGAGTACCTCTCCTGTCTTTTCCAGTTCCTGTGTGAATTTAAGTATGCTCTCTCTAATTCTGTCTTTCTCTCTTTCTCTCTCTCTCTCGGAGACCTGAGCCCTAGGACCATGCCTCAGGACTACCTGCATGATAACTCCTTTGCGTTCCCTAGTCCACCCTGGCTCCTGCTGCTGCTCCAGTTTCAACTGTTCTTGCCTGCGGCTATGGAACCCTGACCTGTTCACCGGACGTGCTACCAGTCCAGACCTGCTGTTCAACTCTCTAGAAAACAGCAGGAGCGGTAGAGATACTCTTAATGATCGGCTATGAAAAGCCAACTGACATTTACTCCTGAGGTGCTGACTTGTTGCACCCTGGACAACTACTGTGATTATTATTATTTGATCATGCTGTCATTTATGAACATTGGTTGGTAACCATCATGGCCATGTTCTGTTATAATCTCCACCCGGCACAGCCAGAAGAGGCCACCCCTCATAGCCTGGTTCCTCTCTAGGTTTCTTCCTAGGTTTTGGCCTTTCTAGGGAGTTTTTCCTAGCCACCGTGCTTCTACACCTGCATTGCTTGCTGTTTGGGGTTTTAGGCTGGGTTTCTGTACAGCACTTTGAGATATCAGCTGATGTAAGAAGGGCTATATAAATTTGATTTGGATGTATGGGGTTACTTGCTCTGTTAAACTTTAACTTTAATTTCTTAGTAGCATACTCTAGGAATTTGCGGGATTAACAGGGGGAAGGAAAGTTTAGTCAAGGGGATTAAACTTCTCCCAAAAATACCTGACCTGTATGGTTCATGGCTCAAAAATCTAATTAAAGTTGACTGTAATATGACACAATTGTCCCAAATAACCATCTGTTAAGATTTAATTGAAAGTAGCACTAAGACTAACAGGATTTTCTGCTCCTTTGTAGCCACCCCACATACAGTATGCAGGTGTGGTCAGTTAGTTACTGTAGCAGGGGATAAGATGTGGGTGGACGAAATTATTCACAATGGGCTGTGCATGCTATAAAAGAATGCTTGAGTACAAACACTACATACTTTTTCAGTTAAACATGCTTAAGATAATGTCCCCATGTCATATTTCTTAGAATATAGTGCTAAACAAAAACGATGTATGTGTGAAGTAAAGAGTTGAGTTTTTGGAGAACCCATTACCAAAACTGCAGAGCTTGTGTTTGATGTCAATCGAGACTGAGAATATCTACTGATGGCAAAAAAAACAAGCCTCTCTTTTGATCTACAGGCCTTGTCCTGTGCAATGAAAGGGGGCAGAATGGTTGAACTGCATGGGACAGTAGTGAGATTAGCAGTGTTATGTTAATGGTGCAGATGGAGATACCATCCCAGAGCGTAAGGCTAGTGGTGACGACGCTTGTTTTATTTAGGGAAACACGCAGTTTTGTTAGCTTGATAAAGTGGAAGTTAATTGAAAGAGCAACTCAATGCCGGCCTTGAGGGAGGCAGACGTCACTGAGCAAGAACAATAGGTTTGGTATTAACCAAAGTTAAACTGAAAATAGTAAAATAGAAAGACTAACCAATTGAACCATTGTGGGATATAATTAGTCAATGCATATTTTAATTTCTGTTTTATTCTTTCTTATCATGGTCTGTTATGGAGAGTTTGCATGCCCAATGAGATATGAGGACTTGGGAGGCCATATGTCATACATATAGTGACACCACAGAACAATGAGACAGATATTTCACCGGATGTATCAATGTGAAGCATCCGCTTGGCGTTTCCACTCACTACCAAATAGGGAAGCCATGTGTCCGGCAGTGGGAGAAGCTGGAACGAGATGGATTTTGGATGACATTCTGCACATTTTCTCATCGATGAAACATTTGATCTCAATACCGTTTTCTGTTCCCAAAACTAGAATCTGTTACGAACAGAGTGGACTAAGACATGTAGACTTTACCTTTTGCTAAAGTTTTTAAAATGTTATTGTTTTGAAGGAGTGCAAAGGCGAATTGAGTTATTGCAACCGCGCACTTCACAGAGTAGGCGTTCCCTAATGTAAATATGCAAATATATGCTAAAATTCGCCAATAGGATCTCGTAAACTTGTGCTTGGCTCTGCCCACCTCCTTGCTTGTTCTGCCCACATGACTCATTTGTTTCCATTTGGTTTAGTTGTAATGATATTTGGTGACACCATCAGTATGACCTCATTTAACATGGTCATTGCACCTCTAACACTCCACACAAGGGCATTGGGGGCAGAGATGAATAACCTTTTTTCTTCTATTCATCTGGGTGATAAAGCTACAGAGGATATCGTGGAAAGTCCTTGGCGCCAGGTCAGTGGCTGGAGTGAAAGATCTTGAAAAGAGAATGACCCTCTCTTTCCATACTTGGGTAAGCCTATTTTGGGGATGGCAGGCTGCTGCCTGAACCAGTATTTGGGCGAAGGAGACATGAATATGATGAGTTCTCCTCTCTCAATTAAATTCAATTTAAAGGGCTTTATTGGCATGGGAAACATATGTTCACATTACCAAAGCAAGTGAAATAGATAATAAACAAAAGTGAAATAAACAATAAAAAATGTACAGTAAACAATTACATTTACAAAAGTTCCAAAAGGATAAAGACATTTCAAAAATTATATTATGTATATATACAGTGTTGTAATGATGTGCAAATTGTTAAAGTACAAAAGGGAAAATAAATAAACATAAATATAGGTTGTATTTACAATGGTGTTTGTTCTTCACTGGTTGCCCTTTTCGTGTGGCAACAGGTCACACATTTTGCTGCTGTGATGGCACACTGTGGTATTTCACCCAATAGATAGTTTATCCAAATTTGATTTATTTTCTAATTATTTGTGGGTCTGTGTAATCTCTCTCTCTCTCTCTCTCTCACACACACACACACACACAGAGAGGAAGCCACTTTAGAATATTGAGAAGCACCCTGGAATTCATGAGTAGTTTGCTCCACCCCTCAAAGAAGGGTTCCTGCTATCTAGAATCCTTGGGACGTCCATACCCCCCTTTGAAGTTGAAATGTAAAATGGTTAGGTAACGGTTAAGGGTGTGGAGGTCCAAAGAATCCCTGATAGCACTGCCCCATAAAGAAGGGCTTGTTTATACTATGATTTATACGTCACTGGCTCCGCCCTCAAATCAAAACGTRCACAAGGACATTTGACCAAGGAAATTGGGATGTTTCATCAGCCTATGGAAGTCAGCAGTATTTTGTCGTGCCAAACACTTCAGAGTGAAGAGCAACGTAAAGTATGTCTGCTTTATACCTTTTGATATCGTGGTCCATGTGTTTGCATGAACTGCACGAGCCTCCGTAGTCTTTTACTAAAACTCTGACGCAATTATTTCTCGTGTGCTGTCAGATGTACTCCTGTTACTCGCTTTTGAAACAATACATTCATGGTTATTGTTTTGGTATTAGAATGATCGGTGGTATTTATTTGAAACCAATAGATGTTTACCTAACCTAACATCTTACAACGAACGTTACCAGCATTGCTCGCTAGGCGGTTGTTTTAGACGATAGCTAACTAGCATATTGCTAATATTGTATTGTAATGATCAATTTCATTAAATACGTGCAGTTTAAATTTACATTACTGCAACTGTTTGCCGTGTGAAAAAGTGTCAATTAATTGTTTAGCCAGCTCGTGCTAGCTAGCAAACAAACAGTCTTGAGTCAACTAGCAAACGTTATCTAACGTTCGTTAACAATGTAATGTATATATTTAACTAGGAAACTACACATCAACGCACTGTGTGGATGTGTGTAGCATACATATGGAAGCGTTCGTAAATTCGCTCTGGAGTGCGCTCTGGGCGTTGGTGTGTTTCGCTCTCGGAGCGTTCAATTGGACGCTCTGGCCTAGGAGTAGCGTTGATCCGAGCGTCCTGACCACACAGAGGCACCCAAGCTAACAAGATAAGGTTGGCTAGCTTGTTAGCTACTTCGACACAAAAATGAGAGAACACCTCACTCTGACCATTTTACTCGCCCAAGCAGAGCTGGTTAGTCTGTTTCCATGTTATCCAGAGCGTTGGTGTTTGTAACTGTGTAACAGATTTTTGTCGATGTTTACTGGCACCGCCCATATTCAACGGATGTTGGGCGTTAGTCATCAGTTATTCTGCGCTCTGGCACGCTCAGACGAGAGTGCTCTGAAATCGGAGTAGATAGCCAGAGTGAATTTACGAACGCGCACTAAGGTAGCTAACTAGCAAACCGATCATAGACAACTTTCACAGGTTAGTGTAATAAACTCACCAAAAGAAGAAACGTCCTCTCATCATCAACTGCGTTTATTTTCAGCAAACTTAACATGTGTAAATATTTGTATGAACATAACAAGATTCAACAACTGAGACATAAACTGAAGAAGTTCCACAGACATATGACTAACAGAAATTGAATAATGTGTCCCTGAACAAAGGGGAGGTCCAAAGTAACAGTCAGTATCTGGTGTGGCCACCAGCTGCATTAAGTACTGCAGTGCATCTCCTCATGGACTGCACCAGATTTGCCAGTTCTTGCTGTGAGATGTTACCCCATTCTTCCACCAAGGCACCTGCAAGTTCCAGGACATTTCTGGGGGGAATGGCCCTAGCCCTCACCCTCCGATCCAACAGGTTGTGCTCAATGGGATTGAGATCCCGGCTCTTCGTTGACCATGGCAGAACACTGACATTCCTGTCTTGCAGGAAATCATGCACAGAACGAGCAGTATGGCTAGTGGCATTGTCATGCTGGAGGGTCATGTCAGGATGAGCCTGCAGGAAGGGTACCACATGAGGGAGGAGGATGTCTTCCCTGTAACGCACAGCGTTGAGATTGCCTGCAATGACAACAAGCTCAGTCCGATGATGCTGTGACACACCGCCTCAGACCATGACGGACCCTCCACCTCCAAATCGATCCCGCTCCAGAGTACAGGCCTCGGTGTAACGCTCATTCCTTCGACGATAAACGCGAATCCGACCATCACCCCTGGTGAGACAAAACCGCAACTTGTCAGTGAAGAGCACTTTTTGCCAGGCCTGTCTGGTCCAGCGACGGTGGGTTTGTGCCCATAGGCGACGTTGTTGCCGGTGATGTCTGGTGAGGACCTGCCTTACAACAGGCCTACAAGCCCTCAGTCCAGCCTCTCTCAGCCTATTGCAGACAGTCTGAGCACTGATGGAGGGATTGTGCGTTCCTGGTGTAACTCAGGCAGTTGTTGTTGCCATCCTGTACCTGTCCCGCAGGTGAGATGTTTGGATGTACTGATCCTGTGCAGGTGTTGTTACATGTGGTCTGCCACTGCGAGGACGATCAGCTGTCCGTCCTGTCTCCCTGTAGCGCTGTCTTGGGCGTCTCACAGTACGGACATTGCAATTTATTGCCTTGGTCACATCTGCAGTCCTCATGCCTCCTTTCAGCATGCCTAAGGCACGTTCACGCAGATGAGCAGGGACCCTGGGCATCTTTCTTTTGGTGTTTTTCAAAGTCAGTAGAAAGGCCTCTTTAGTGTGCTAAGTTTTCATAACTGTGACCTTAATTGCCTACAGTCTAAGCTGTTAGTGTCTTTAATGACCGTTCCACAGGTACATGTTCATTGTTTATGGTTCATTGAACAAGCATGGGAAACATGTTTAAATCCTTTACAATGAAGATCTGTGAAGTTATTTGTTTTTTTACAAATTATCTTTGAAAGACAAGGTCCTGAAAAAGGGAAGTTTTCTTTTTTTGCTGAGTTTAGTAGCCAATAGACAGGTCCTTGGGCTTGGCATGACTGTTGTCCGTTAGCTGCAGCTAGCACTTTTTGATGTGTTGCATCAGTTTGGGCTACTGGCAGGTAGCTTACGCTATCTTGATGGCTGCATTTTACAGTTGTAGCTAGCCACTTCAGTAGCAACATTTTTTAAATTTAATTTTCAAATTGAGGATCATGTGTTAACAGTTGTGGTGTTTTGACTTCAGTAACATGTCAGTTGTGCATGGACAGGATGGTGTCACTTCTATAAACAGGATGATATCACTCTCATTTTCAATAGGCCTATTCTTGTTCTTCCCACCTGTTTTAGAATGGTTTAGCTGGCAATAGGTTTCAATTTTTATTTGCGCTCACTGAGTTTGATGTTCAGGTTGGTCATTATGCAGAGGACAAATTGTTATTTTTTTGCACCTTCTGACTCTTTCATGGGGTCGCTCTTTGCATTGGAGGTGTTTATTTGTTCACCTTAGTATTCTAAGCTGATCGATGGAAATAAAAATGCCTTCGTCATGATAATTACAGGGACATTTTCAGAAATGTTTGGGGGCAAATTTGCCCCTAGCCTGGTGTATTTCCTAGACTGGTCAGTTGTCATAGGGAATGTATTGGACCTTGAGGAAGGAGGGAGGGACCCTGTTGGCTTGGTTCCATTGGTTTGAGGTTGCGCAGTTCACTCACAGCAGTATGTCCTTCTTTGCCTAGAAAACAGATTGTTCCATAACTTCAAACAGCTGGACAACTATTGACAATGACATATGAAATGTAGCCGCCCATCATGTAGCTCCAAGGGTGAGCTACCTACTGAGATTAGAATGCTACCCACTGAGATTAGAATGCTGAAAGGACACTCTTGAATTCCCCACACTGACAGAGTGCCGCATTTGTACAAACCTCTTATAAAACGTATCCACTCCCCAATTAACGCTACTCTACCCGCATTACACAGTGACCCGGTTTGTCACGTGATTCTTCTGGTCATGAAGTCTGCAGTCATTAGTCGAACATGAAATGTAGGGCTGCAATTTTCTGATCCAGTCATGTTGAACAGTGCACCCATTAATGGGTATGCTTGTTACAGTTAAAATGTGTTTTTTTAAGAGTAGAGAAAAATCTAAGTTTATTAGTTACTTGCATAACTCTCCTCAACAATGTAGTACAATATTGATCAAGCTGTGCAATCTCTCTACAAATCCCCCTTTTAGAGACTGGTGAGGGCAAGTGACCGGCAGAACAACCCGTCGACCAACCCTCCTCTCTATCCCACACGCCGGGACTGAGAGAGACAATAAATCCCCCATACCATACTACTTCCACCTTAATATTATCTCTGTGGGTCTTCTCATCTACATTGTGTGTAAGCCTAATGGTAGTCAATATCTATGTATTTCAGTGTCTATGACTGCCATGTGGGTTTAAAAAGAAGAATAGTGAACTTTACCAGTGGGCAGGAACACTGTCTATAACCACTAAGGGAACCCACTCTTTCCATTTACTTGTACACTATAATAACTAAGCGAATCATTTGGTCTTCAGTGTGTTTGTTTCGTGTGTTATCTTTTAGCACTAGCAAGTTTAGGACACCATGATAACAAAAAACTCATACTGGCAGAGAAGGGGCTAGACATGAAGTAAACAGACATGTTGTTGACAGTGAGAGTCAAAACAATAACATGCTTTGTGTAGAGTGAGCAACAGTCCCTAATGAGATTAACAGGTTGGTTAGTCTTGGGATAATCCTTTTAGATATGTTTACAAAAGCTCAGCGAGGCACCTAATATTCACTACCTACTGTACTACAGAGGGAAGGTGGGGGGGGGCTAGTAAAAAGCACCACAGCAAAAGGCTAAAGGCTAAATGCAATCCAAATGGTATTAGGCCAATTAGCCCAGGCCTAGTAATTTAGGTCTGATGAAGTAGTCCTATCCATTGTATACTACAGCCTACCTATTACAGAAAAGGGCAGATGGACACTAAACCCTTTCAGCCTGGAGGCTCCAACGAGCATGTCTGATTTGAGCTTTCAGACGTAACATTAGAAGAGTTGAGCATTAGCTTCTTCACAACCTGGTTTCACACATCCACTCAATCATACACACAGGCCAGCCACCCTGCGTCACTCAGACCAAAGAGGCTATCTCGAGAGCTTATTGTGTGGGCAGAACAAAAGACTAAACCTCTCAGGCACTGCGCATGAATCGCTGGCAGGGAGATTCCCAGAGGGCACATTCCCAGGGCCAGAGATGCGGCCTGCCTAACTCTAAAATGGCTACGTTTACATTTTGAGTAATTTAGCAAATGCTCTTATCCAGGGAGGGATAAGTGCCTTGCTCAAATGCACATCAAGAGATTATTCACCTAGTCTGCTCGGGATTCGAACAAGTAACTTTTCGGTTACTTGCCCAAGGCGGCTAATTGCTAGTTTAACTCTTCACGGCAAGCAGAGCACACTCGGTATCTGTTTCAGCATGTCAGTCTTGCGTAACTATTCAGTTGTTAAATCAACTCCTAGAGAGCACAGTCATGCTTTCCGTGTTTTAGAACAGTGGTTTAAGTTACAAGGTGGACATGCCAAGCCCATGCAGACTTAAATGAGGGAAGCCATTGTGCGTGTCCAAGTAAAGGAGACAGTATTGTTGGCTGCAATTATTTTCTACTTGGCCCCATACCAGCACCATCCTGATCCAATCACGGCTGCTAGCCCGATCAAACCTGCATTGGCTATTTTCCCTGTAGGCAGTTTGTGACAGTGACTAATGTGGCAGACGCAATGCCCGAAACATGAAAGTTGTTATTTTTGAACAATTGTTTTAATTTCCCAATACCTTCAGAGGCCAGGGACTATGTTTATTTTATATTGCCATTCCTTTTTTTGTTCTGTGTTTGCAAATAGTTTTCTCAACACTCTTCCGGTGATTGTGCACTGTATTCTATGGATAACAACATGTAGAATGGGCCTGTACACATGTATTATTATTATAGGCCTAAGTGTCACATGCTAAGCTACAAGTCTCCAGGCTTTGTAGAGTGTTTGGGGTGTGCTGCTGAAGAGGCAGTGTCTCAGATATGTAGAATAAGCAGTAGCCATAATGACCTTCAGTACTGTGCAACATGCGTAAGGTATACAGGGGTGTGGTAGTGGGCGTGGCCAATGGCACAGTCGCCAAACGGAAATGTTAGATTTTTAAGCTGTTTTAAAGCAAATTTCTTGCAATTCTACACATTTTGACATTGGCGGAGAGACACTTTTACCATTTTAAAGCTAGTTTCTCGCTATTCTACACATTTTGTAATGGGTCTGAACAAAAAAAAATCTGTTTTAAAGCTATACTGAACAAAAATATAAACGCAACATGCAACAATTGCAAAGATTTGACTGAGTTACAGTTCACATAAGGAAATCAGTCAATTGAACTTCATTAATTAGGCCCTAATCTATGGATTTCACACGACTGGGCAGGGGCGCACCCACTGGGAAGCCAGGCCCACCCACAAAAGGGCTTTAGTACAGACATAAATAATTTTTGTTCAGTATGATTTCCTGCTATTCTACACATTTTGCCATGGGGCTCAAACATGAACAAAATCAGTGGCGTAACAATTTTGTGATTTTTGTTTCTACCTGACTGTCTAGTTTTTATTTTGGTGATGGCTAGTTCCTAAATATATAGCTCCATTATAATTTGTTCATACATTATATATGGGTTTAAGCTTACACTGAAATCATTTTTTACCGTGTGTGTCAAAAAAAAGTGGAGACAATTTTTTGGCATTGGTGGCCCGCCGCTGCTAAATGAATACAGGGGAAACGCTGATACATGCTCTTGGTGGAATGCAAATTAACCTTGTGACAGTGTTGAACTTGGTAATATGATTTTTTTTTTTATCTATGTAGGCTAAATGCGAAAGTGGTTGTCTTACCACGCGGTATCACTTCATTAGGATAAAACATTTTGTACTATCTGTTTTCTGGAAACTTGATATGGACTTGAATATGTGATAGAATATAGCCTATTAGGTACTAGAGTATAATTAAGCAATAAGACACGAGGGGAAATGTGGTATATGGCTAATATACCAAGGCTAAGGGCTGTTCTTATGCGCAACGCGGAGTGCCTTGATACAGCCCTTAGTCGTGGTATATTGGCCATATACCACAAGCCCCTGAAGTGCCTTATTGCTATTATAAACTGGTTACCAATGTAATTAGAGCAGTAAAAATAAATGTTTTGTCATACCAGTGGTAGATGGTCTGATATACCATGGCTGTCGGCCAATCAGCCTTCAGGGTTGTAACCACCCAGTTTATAATAGACTACACAACAATTGTTTCTGATGACTGAAAGTTGGTCAGCATGTCTTTAACTCAGTAGTCCTCCAGGAAGGTTATAAGGGGATTGCGACGCACAGAGATATTGGTGTTCGCGTCCATGTCTGCTTCTCAAAGCTCTCTCTGTCAGTTCGTTTTTTATTTTCATAAAGCCCTAAGGTGAATAAATGTAATTCTGGGAAGTTCCATAAAAGCAGCATGCTGTTTCTTAGAAGAATGTGTGGTTTGGTTGTCTGTAGTCTGGAAACATGCAGGAGGGAAATTTAAAACATGGACCAAATCCCAAAATGGAAGAATTACTGGAATTACCAGATTAGGAGGAACCACTAGTGTGGCATCAAACACAATTGTAATGTCCCGACTTGACCAAATATTATCCATCTTAGCAGTAGGCTATTCCTTTGCCAGGGCAATTTTCTTGAATGTTCATGTTGTTTGCTCTCTCTCATGCACATGAGAACTAATCAGTTTGTTATTCCAGAGACAGTTAGTTTGCAAACAAGGATTGCACACAAAACAAAGTAAAAAAAAAAAAAAATCATCATAATATTTCATGGCATTAACAAGAACTAATAGCATACATTTTGCCTATAGACTTTCTTATATACTCATGAATCTGCTTCTCTACTGTGTTTGACCTTAGGATCTCTCCTGCTGCATCTCAGCTCGTGACGCGTTTTCACTGCTCTGATCAGCAACTGCCTCGGCTTCACAGCCTCGGCCCCAGCTCCCTCCACAGACAACCATGGTAGAAAAGATGGCCTCCTTCGGCCGGATCCTGCTGCGACGCAGGGCACTGGATTGCTCCGATGAGGGAACCCGCTTTGCCCGCTGCCTCTCCACACTGGACCTGGTAGCCCTGGGGGTGGGCTCCACCCTGGGGGCAGGGGTGTACGTCCTGGCTGGTGAAGTGGCCAGGGAGAAGGCTGGACCTGCCATCGTTCTCTGCTTCCTCATCGCTGCACTCTCCTCTATGCTGGCCGGACTCTGTTACGCCGAGTTTGGGTCCCGCGTACCCAAGACGGGTTCGGCATACCTGTACAGTTATGTGACGGTTGGTGAGATCTGGGCCTTCATCACGGGATGGAACCTCATCCTCTCCTATGTCATCGGTGAGTTGGTAGATTGGAAATCGGCTTCGCATTGAGCTACTATGTTCATGGATGGAGGCTTGTTTCTAGGATGGCTTATCCTCTTTAGTTTGGTTGATGTTTTGCGTCATGTTAACTCATTCTCCTTGGTCCTCTGTCCTTAAGGTACAGCCAGTGTGGCCCGAGCCTGGAGCTCTACATTTGATAATCTAGTGGAGGAGAAGATCTCTTTCTTCTTCAGGTCTTCCATGGCCATGAAGGTCCCGGGGGGCGTGCTGGCTGAATACCCTGACCTGTTTGCACTCATCATCGTGCTCTTATTAACTGGTGAGGACTCCTCCAGCATTGTCAACCAACATGGATAATGTTGGGGCCCGGGGAGGCAGCACATAACTAATAACCCCGTCATAAAAGCTGTATGTACAGTATTGTAATGTGACTTGGTTTGTCTCACCTAGCTACCTTAAAGATGAAAGCACTAACTGTACATCGCTCTGGATAAGAGCATCTGCGAAATGACTCAAATGGCTCAATGTACAAATGTAGATTTGTGTTAATCATGCCATCATGTTGCTTCCTCCAGGACTGCTGGCATTTGGAGTGAGTGAGTCTGCCTTGATCAATAAGATTTTCACTGGGGTCAACCTGGTGGTGCTGGGCTTCATCATCATCTCAGGCTTTGTGAAGGGAGACACAGACCACTGGAACCTCACCCTGGAGGACTTTGTTAATACCTACCCCAACTACACCAACACCTCCAGCATATCCCAGGAGTGAGTCCTTCATTTAATATGGCTACCAGCTGAGATTTAGCTGTAGATTCCATTATAGACCAATCGTACGGAGTAAATCATGTTTGTATGTGACTAGCTGTGTTTGATCTCTGCATTTGGTTTCAGAAATATAACAGTATAACCATATAATTGGATTTTGTCCCCCTGCGTCCTCTCTGCCACTCAGGGTTGTGGATAAGATGTTTGGCTCAGGTGGTTTTGCTCCTTTTGGCCTCAGTGGCATTCTGTCCGGTGCTGCTACCTGTTTCTACGCATTCGTTGGTTTCGACTGCATCGCCACTACCAGTGAGTTACTTACTTTGCTGCAGAGCTAAACAAACTCTTGACAGTTTAATACTTTTCTGAGAAGTAGCCATTATTTATTATTTTACACCTAGGGTTACTATACATAACTTTAACCCATTTTATAAGAGATTCTCAAATTAAAATAGTCAAGGCATTTAAATATAAATTCTAGTCATACTTTATCAAGTTATTTGAGCTATTTACTTTGCACTAGCGCTAAACATTAGATAGGTCCACCTCGTTTCTTCTCGAGTCACTTACATTCCGTTATTAAAAATGTAACTTTTAAAATGGTTGCCAATTTTAAATAGTTGCTGCCTTGAAGTTCTCTTTGGTGGTCCTCTCTCATAGTGCTGCCTTGAAGTTCTCTTTGGTGGTCCTCTCTCATAGTGCTGCCTTGAAGTTCTCTTTGGTGGTCCTCTCTCATAGTGCTGCCTTGAAGTTCTCTTTGGTGGTCCTCTCTCATAGTGCTGCCTTGAAGTTCTCTTTGGTGGTCCTCTCTCATAGTGCTGCCTTGAAGTTCTCTTTGGTGGTCCTCTCTCATAGTGCTGCCTTGTATTTCCCCACAGGCGAAGAGGCTAAGAACCCCATGCGTTCCATCCCCGTGGGCATCGTAGCCTCTCTGCTCATCTGTTTCTTCGCCTACTTCGGGGTGTCTGCAGCCCTCACCCTCATGATGCCTTACTACATGCTGGACACCCGGAGCCCCCTGCCAGAGGCCTTCAACTACGTGGGCTGGTATCCTGCTCGCTACATCGTGGCTGTGGGTTCCCTCTGTGCTCTCTCCACCAGGTCAGTTAGGCTGATAGATCACACTATGGCTACTGTTCTATAGCTCCCTTAACGTATCCACTACGCTCATCGGTACTTAAGTCACTCTGTTTTTGCTATGTAGTCAATGTTTGTTGTTTTCCTAGCCTGCTTGGGTCCATGTTCCCCATGCCGAGGGTGATCTACGCCATGGCAGAGGATGGGCTCCTGTTCCGTGGCCTGTCCCGCATGAACACGCGCACCAAGACCCCCGTGATGGCCACTATCGTCTCTGGCTGTGTGGCATGTAAGTTCAGCCCTCCGAGCTCTCTCTGTTCATACATCTGGTTCTGCTCTACTACCTATGGGTTCCACTGTAGTCATTTCCTGCTGTTCTCTGGGTTCGTGTTTATTTATGAAAGTAGGAATGTACAGCATGAGGGAAGACCGTAGAAAAATATTCTCTGAACAACGGAATGCTGTTTTTTGTTCCATTGTTTTTGAATAACTAGTGTAAATAACCAACTTCATGGAGTAGATTGTCTTTATATAGTGAGAATGATGGTAATGAAGCAACTTCATGGAGTAGATTGTCTTTATATAGTGAGTATGATGGTAATGCTGATTTGTCACCTCTCCCTGTAGCTCTGATGGCCTTCCTCTTTGACCTGGCTGCCCTGGTTGATCTCATGTCTATAGGGACACTGCTGGCCTACTCACTAGTGGCCATCTGTGTGCTTATCCTCAGGTAGGTGATGACTTATACCACATTATTTTAAACATACTTTAATACCTAACCTAGCATTTGTGATATTGAAATGGTGATTATCCTCCTATACTGGATTTGCTTATGGTATTTTACATGGCATGCTCAGTGTGAATACCTCCCATGTTCCAGGAGACTGACCTGTCTGTCTGTCCAGGTACCAGCCCGGCACCCTGAGCTCATCCAGTCAGACAGAAAAGCTAGTGGAGCTGGTTGGAGGGGAGAAGGTGGCCCGGGGGGACAGTGGAGATGAGTATGGCCTGGATCTGGAGGACTGCCCCCTCAGGGAAAAATTCACCCCCTGCCTCCTCCTCTTCCCCAGTGGTGCCTTACCCACCAAGACCTCCGGGAACATCGTCTATGCCACCACGGCCATTATCTGTGAGTGACACCTCTCTCACCCACACTTACCGTCTTATGCGGTTGACCATTGGTTGTTTTCAAAGCAGCTCTTTTTGTTGTTGAGAAAGCTAATATTAACTCGCTCTCTCGTCATCCTTTCTAGCGGTGCTCATCACTGTGCTGTGTGTGGTGCTGGCAGGGAAGCTGGATGAGTTGATGGAGGTTCAGCCTGTGTGGGTCACAGTGTGTGTAGTCTTGGCCCTGCTCTGTGCCCTTTGTGTCATTATCATCTGGAGACAACCAGAGAGCAAGGAAGCTCTCACCTTCAAGGTCAGTTTCTGACTATTTAAACAGGTCCAGTGTTTATTCATGTCTTACAACCAGTTTATAATCCAGCTTGATATGRAGTTAAAGTATGACTAACCTGTCCCTCTTCCCTCTAGGTGCCCCTGCTGCCTTGGCTGCCTCTGTTCAGTGTCTTTGTCAACATCTACCTCATGATGCAGCTGGATCTGGCTACGTGGTGCCGTTTCGCTGTGTGGATGGCCATTGGTGAGTTAACGTGACATTATACACAATAGGAAATGTTTCTAAAGTCACAATAGAATCACATGCTAAGTCTGTTTTAATGAGCAGCAGAATGTTAACTTAATTTGTGTGTACTCCTCTAACCATTCTTCTTACTCCTTCCCTCAGGATTTGCAATCTACTTCTTTTATGGGATTTGGCACAGCAGTGCGGCAGCCAGCAGCACCCCTGGGAAATATGAGCCTGCCCTCCAGACCAAGAAGAAGCCCATCTACCTGGGGGGAGACGAGAGTGAGGTGGAGGGGATGAGCCCCTGAACGGCTGGAGGAAACCCCACACATTATACCTCTGCAGTGAAGGCAGACAATTCAACTGACTGACACTACAATTCATCAGTTTTTTTTTCTTTCATTTTTGGGATATCTCTGTTTTAAGCTTTATTGGACAGTTGAGGAATGCTATTTTTAACAGTTGAAACATTGCTATTAACATTACTAGTGATTTTATTTATTAGAAGTTAGTCTCATCCAAGTTTGATTGTGTCTGTGCCTCTAATTGTTAGCCCCTGGTGTCCAGCAGCAATATGAACTTCAGCTGGCCAGGAGTGTTGGTTAGGGCCATGTGTAAACAGAGTACCAGTGTGTCTATGGGGTTTACAATCTTGGTCAGAGCCTCGGTGTACTTTGATCAACAGCACAGGGTTAGTGGATCGCTGGCGTAGACAAACTGTCCTCCATCACCTGTCACAGAGCAATGTATTTAACAGTAGGGCCTTGTATGCCTTGTGGCAGAAACGAGTATTTATTGTTGGTGTCAGCTTGTTCTGTAAGATGAGATATCACCACAGAGACGTGGGAACTAAATATCCTAAAGGCATTTATGAACAATCTGTTGTCAGTGATGTCTTTGTCATTTAAAATGTTTTTAAACATATGGTAAACTAGTCAAAGTAATGATGTAAGTTATTGTCTTCACGGTGGTTAGTCCCTGTGTAACTGAAGCAGTATATGCATATTAGGTTCATCCGAAGAATACATGGAGATATTGTAGCTCTTCCTTAAAGTTGATGAAACGACATCCTGACACCACTACATTTAGCTGGCTGCTGTGTCATCTTAATTTGATATATTTTGGGCCGTACTGTACTCTTGTACCCTCACCCTTCATGTGTCTCTGTTTATCTCTCTGGAGTTTGGCTTTACAAATCAGAACTACCCTTTTTTTTATATGGACATACTTGAGTTTGAGATTTCTGCCTGCCTCGAATGCTTGAGCTGTCTACAGATGTGTAATAAAGACCAGTACCCTGGGGGTCTATTCACTGGCTCTGTGTTGAATCTTAAAGGCAGTGACTTTAGTCCTGGTCATGCACTACCACTGATGTAACTTTAGTTGTAGATTCTTGTGAAAACATGTTAGCAAATGTTTTTTTTTTGTTTCCGTTGAAACTTGTTCTTGGGAGCTTAGCTGTCGAGTTTGCATCATTTTATCTAAACATTCTATTCTGTAGAATTGTTTTATATGTAGTTATTTTATGCCTTTCAAATTACATTAATCAAGTAATGTCATTTTATAGATGTTATTGTATTCTTACATGTACAGTTTTTAAAGTACTCTTGATGACCCGCTTTTTTTAATGATTTACTTTATATAGCAAAACTTTTCCACCACCAAATGATTGAGACTTCAACTCGTGATTCCATTTGCTATTAATCACTAGTTGTGGTGCTGCTTGACCAACATGCAGTGGGCATTGGAGACACTAGGTCAAGGACATAAGGAATTTGACCAGCAAAATCTGCTCTCTAAATCTGAAGTATATTTGTGCTCAGCTGTAAAGACACGAGTTGGTGAGGATAATTGAGTTCTATGGTTTCTTAAAGGAAAATACCATCCAAAAACTGATGCATTATATGATGCAAAATGCATCATACCAACTGTATTTCTGTATTTAGAAAATTATATCTTAACTTGATTGTTGACTTGCAAAAGATGTTGGGCCGATATCAACAATGGACTAATGAAACAAATACCAAAATAGGATTTGTGTGGAGTTTTCCTTTTAAGTGAGTTGTTGTAGTACAGTAATAACTAATGTACAGTATGTGTATAGCTGTAACATATTTGTATAAAGCTGTATATTATACAAATGGACACTAATTCAAAGGAGGTGTTTTATACTTGTGCTTCTTAACATACATTTTAACAAACTATTGTTTCTTGAGAACTTGTAAGAATCTCAAAAAGAAACCGGTGCCTGAAAATACCGCCCGCCTCAGATACCAGGGGCCGGTAAACCAAGGCTCAATCAGGCCATAGTACTGATTGATCAGTACTACTCTAAATGCTGTCACATAAATATCAATTATATTTTTGGTCTTTGGTTTTATATACTGTGAATATATGCCTGTCATGTAGAAATGAGCTGTATTTTCAATGTCTTTTCTAAATAAATGTTTATTATAATGACATTCTATGCCTTTGTTGATTCTCAACAGTAGATTGAATTATTTTAGTATTATTTTTTAATTAATTAAATGTTATAAAAATCAATAAGCTTATCAAACCGAGGGAAAATCCATATCCATTTCCTCCACATCTACAGATTCACAACACTTAAATGTTGCAACTTTTGGAATGGCATTGCATGCCTAATATCTACCTGAAAGTATTTATTTTGGTTCATGTGTTAAACATGACAAGCGTTCAGATTCTCCTGGCCTTGCTCTGTATCCTTTGTGCCATTATCATCTGGAGACAACCAGAGAGCAAGGAAGCTCTCACCTTCAAGGTCAGTTTCTGACTATTTAAACAGGTCCAGTGTTTATTCATGTCTTACAACCAGTTTATAATCCAGCTTGATATGGAGTTAAAGTATGACTAACCTGTCCCTCTTCCCTCTAGGTGCCCCTGCTGCCTTGGCTGCCTCTGTTCAGTGTCTTTGTCAACATCTACCTCATGATGCAGCTGGACCTGGCTACGTGGTGCCGTTTCGCTGTGTGGATGGCCATTGGGGAGTTAACGTTACATTATACACAATCAATAAGAATTGTTTCTAAGTTCACAATAGAATCCCATATGATTTGGCCACTCTATATTTGAACTTTAATGTTCTTGAACTTTTAAATAAGAATTTGTTCTTAATTAACTGACTTGCCTAGTTAAATAAAGGTTAAATAAAATAAAACATTTAATGTTGTGCCTTGTAACCATTCACAAGGTAAATTATTTAGTGTGTGCTGCCCTCTTGTGTTTGTATATGGCATTGTACTAATGGAGACTTCAAACAATTGTTTCACAGATAGAACAATGAGACGGATGTTTCACCAGATGTATTAATGTGAAGCAGCCGGTTGGCGTTTCCACCCATTACCAAATATGGTGATGAGAGGAAGCCCAGTGGCCGGCAGTGGGGGAAGATGGAGTGAGATGTATTTTGGCCAACCTTATGCTAATATTCTCATCGATTAAACATTTGATCTCAATACAGTTTTCTTTTTGAGTTATTGCACATGCGCACTTCAAAGAGTAGCCGTTTCCTAACGGAAATATGCAAATACATGCCAGAACGCGGCTTGGCTCTGCCCACCTCCTTGCTTGTTCCGCCCACTATGATTCATTTGCTTCCATTGGAAACGACAGGTTGTGGTCTAACTTTAGTTAATAAAAAAATTATTTGGTTATTTTCTTATCAAGTGTTCACAATTTAATAGGGTGTATATATTATCTTTGTAGTACAAATAGATACATCACTGTCTTAACATTAATGACCAAAAGTATGTGGACACCAGCTTGTCGACCATCTCATTCCAAAATCATGGGTATTAATATGGAGTTGGTCCCCCCTTTGCTGCTATAACACCCTCCACTTTTCTGGGAAGGCTTTCCACTAGATGTTGGAACATTGCTGCGGGGACTTGCTTCCATTCAGCCACAAGAGCATTAGTGAGGTCGGGCACTGATGTTAGGCGATTAGGCCTGGCTTGCAGTCAGCGTTCTAATTCATCCCAAAAGTGTTCAATGGGGTTGAGGTCAGGGCTCTGTGCAGGCCAGTCAAGTTCTTACACACCGATCTTGACAAACCATTTCTCTATGGACCTCGCTTTATGCACAGGGGCATTTTCTTGCTGAAACAGGAAAGGGCCTTCCCCAAACTGTTGCCACAAAGTTGGAAGCACAGAATCGTCTAGAATGTTATTGTTTGCTGTAGCATTAAGATTTCCCTTCACTGGAACTAAGGGGCCTAGCCAGATCCATGAAAAACAGCCCCAGACCAGTATTCCTCCTCCATCAAACTTTACAGTTGGCACTATGCATTGGGGCAGGTAGCGTTCTCCTGGCATCCGCCAAACCCAGATTTGTCCGTCGGACTGCCAGATGGTGAAGCATGATTCATCACTCCAGAGAACACATTTTCACTGCTACAGAGTCCAATGGTGGTGAGCTTTACACCACTCTAGCCGACACTTGGCATTGCGCATGGTGATCTTAGGCTTGTCTGCGGCTCCTCGGCCATGGAAAACCATTTCATGAAGCTCCCGACGAACAGTTCTTGTGCTGACATTGCTTTCAGAGGCAGTTTGGAACTCGGTAGTGAGTGTTGAAACCGAGGACAGACAATTTTTTACGTGCAACAAACTTCACTCGGCGGTACCGTTCTGTGAGCTTGTGTGGCCAACCACTTCGGGGTTAAGCTGTTGTTCTTCCGAGACGTTTCCACCTCACAATAACAGCACTTAGAGTTGTCCGGGGCTGCTCTAGCACGGCAGAAATTTGATGAACCGACTTGTTGGAAAGGTGGCATCCTATGACGGTGCCACGTTGAAAGTCACTGAGCTCTTCAGTAAGGCCATTTTACTGTCAATGTTTGTCTATGGCGATTGCATGGCTGTGTGCTTGATTTTCTACACCTGTCAGCAACGGGTGTGGCTGAAATAGCTGAATCCACTAATTTGAAGGGGTGTCCACATACTTATTTTTATATAGAGTGTACATCCAGTTTAACCTCCGGAATATCAATTTCTTTCAACTGCTTGTTGAATAAACAGTGTTTTTCCAGGCTGGGGGAATATTTTGAAATGAATTGGGGTATGTGTGTGCATGCAAAGGCAACTAACACTGAGCACATGTATTTTGGATGGGCATCATAGAGCACTGGAATATTGACCATGCCTTTGCTGAGATCAAATGTTTATTTCTTACAAGCATATGAGACATCGAACCTGCCCTTGCGCTCTGCACTCCAAACCTACACACCGCTAAAGAAATATGGTCTGCTTTACGTTTGTTTKAAAAAAGAAATTACATCTACAAGTCACAATTTAATTGGAATACATCTTAGCTCTCACTAGATTTATCAAGACGTGATTCATAGCCATTTCAAACCTCTGCATGACATTGTGCAGGTAAGCACCATCACTCAGAGCCTCAGGAGTATAGCAAGAGAACATGAAATATGAAAAGATTGTTCTCTCTACATTCTTATATCACAGTCGTTTAATGGTTTAGAATGAAAAACAAAGTTAGTTTAGCGCCAGTGTTGTGAATTCAGCAGCTGATCTGGTACCTGGCCTAGCAGAGAATACAGTCAGGAGAGTCCATTCAACGACATAGGTGGGGAGTACAGGAGGCTGCTGAGGGGAGGACAGCTCATAATAATGGCTGGAATGAAATGAATGGAATGGTATGAACCACATGGAAAACACGTTTCATTTGTTCGATACCATTCCATTTATTCCGTTCCAGCCATGACTATGAGCCCGTCCTTCCCAATTAAGACGCCACCAGCCACCTGTGGTGGGGAGGGTATTCACATGTGTCTGGCACATGGAGGCTCAATACGCATGTATAATATGTAGGTAACGGATGTCTCTCTAAAGGCTGTGGACTTCCCCAGAGATCTCTCTCCTTTCATAATCAGAGGGTGTGACTTCAGTGAAAGAGGGGGAAACCAAACTATCTTATTACCCTGAACAGAGCAACACTACAGTTGTTGTAAGACACAGTGCATTCGGAAACTATTCAGACCCCTTGACTTTTTCTACATTTTGTTACGTTAGTCTTATTTTAAAATAGATTCAATAGGTTTTTTCCCTCATCAATCTACACACAAGACAAAGCAGAAACAGGTTTTTGGACAATTTTGCAAATTCTTTCCTTAATGCGTTTGAGCCAATCAGTTGTGACAAGGTAGGGGTGGTATACAGAAGATAGCCATATTTGGTAAAACACCAAGTCCATATTWTGGCAAGAACAGCTCAAATAAGCAAAGAGAAACAACAGCATTACCTTAAGACATGAAGTTCAGTCAATGCGGAACATTTCAAGAACATTGAAAGTTTCTTTAAGTGCAGCCGCAAAAACCATCAAGCGCTATGATGAAACTGGCTCTCATGGGGACCGCTACAGGAAAGGAAGACCCAGAGTTACTTCTGCTGCAGAGGATAAGTTCATTAGAGTTACCAGCCTCAGAAATTGTAGCCCAAATAAATGCTTCACAGAGTTCAAGAAACAGACACATCTCAACATCAACTGTTCAGAGGAGACTGCGTGATTCAGGCCTTCGTGGTCGAATTGCTGCAAAGAAACCACTACTAAAGGACACCAATAATAAGAAGAGGCTTGTTTGGGTCAAGAAACATGAGCAATAGACATTAGACTGGTGGAAATCTGCCCTTTGGTCTGATGCAAAGAAGGTGAATGGATTATCTCCACGTGTGTGGTTCCCACCGTGAAGCATGGAGGAGGAGGTGTTATGGTGGGTGTGTGCTCTGCTGGTGACACTGTCAGTGATTTATTTAGAATTCAAGGCACACTTAACCAGCATGGCTACCACAACATTCTGCAGCAATACGCCATACCATCTGGTTTGCGCTTAGTAGGACTATCATTTGTTTTTCAACAGGAAAATGACCCAACACACCTCCAGGCTGTGTAAGGGCTATTTGACCAAGGAGAGTGATGGAGTGCTGCATCAACAATCTGGCCTCAACAATCAACCGACCTCAACCAAATTGAGATGGTTTGGGATGAGTTGGACCACAGAGTGAAGGAAAAGCAGCCAACAAGTGCTCAGCATATGTGGGAACTTCTTCAAGACTGTTGGAATATCATTCCAGGTGAAGCTGGTTGAGAGAATGCCAAGAGTGTGCAAAGCTGTCATCAAGGCAAAGGGTGGCTACTTTGAAGAATCTAAAATATATTTTTGTTTGTTTAACACTTTTTTTGGTTACTACATGARTCCATATGTGTTATTTCATAGTTTTGATGTCTTCACTATTATTCTACAATGTAGAAAATAGTAAAAATAAAGAAAAAGCCTTGAATGAGTAGGTGTGCCCAAACTGGTATTCAGACCCTTTACTCAGTACTTTGTTGAAGAACCTTTGGCAGCGATTACAGCCTTGATTCTTCTTGGGTATGACACTACAAGCTGAAACGTAAAAAAATTGGGAAAAAGTCAAGGGGTCTTGAATACTTTCCAAATGCACTACATCTCCTACAAATATTGAAAGTCATGGAATTTCCCATTTCTATCACACCATTATGACATTTCATGTTCTAGAAATGAATTGATCCAGAACACCCAGGCTATTTACAAATGGATAAAATGCAACTATACACGTGCAGTATTGAACAACCCTGAAGGAGAGTAAAATTCAGGTTGATTAATACATGTTATAGCTTTCTTTTTGAGCAAATGGTTAGTTTCCTGCTGCATAGATACTTTGAACCTAGGAGGCTCTTTAAATTGCTCTCAGATATGGTCTGCTTGCATTAACGTTGTATATGGACATGGACCTGGCAGCAAATGGGATCATAGCTAACCCAAAAAGTTCAATGGGGAGGGTGGAAACTGGCATTGAGAAAAAAGACATTTTAGAGGTACTAAAGGTTGTGGTTGGAAGATATAACGGTTAGATAAAGCACAGGGCTGAGTCCAATAGTCTGGGAAGAAATATTGGACACGTGTGGAATGTTGCTTAGGATCATGTTAAAACTACAAGCATACGATCCTACAGTATGCAGGTATTAATAAACTAAATAAAAAACGACTCTAGAACAGCTGACCTCATTTAAAGCTTGGTGTTCATAAKATCAGGAGGCGCTATCGTTGTGTAGATGTCAATGTTTAAGGGGTGGGCTTACTGTTAAAGCCAACGGAGTATATACAATGTCTTTCCCATGGGACGCATTCTCTAACGATTATGGTGGATGGCCAGGGTAGTTAAAAAAGGTGATATCTTATACAGTACCTTGTGTCCCCAACTGTGCATTTAATATGAGCAACGATGAAGAAAACGGCAAATGAAAAACATTGATGTTAGGCATCTCACAGTGCAGCCTACCAAACACTCAACTGTACAAATTCCCTGTTGATACTCATGTAGAACTGATTCAGTCCACGCAAGCTTTGGTTCCATCTGTGATGAAAAGGATGATGGCAATACACTATAGTGTTCTTGGTTGTTCATGTGTCTGGTGGTGCCATCAGTCTCACACCAAAAGCAGAGGAGGCATTGCACACAGCCATGTGAGCTCTCCAGACTCCAGAACACAGAACAGACGTGTAAAGTTTGAGGTGTGTTCCTTCTGTGGGGCACAAGATGAAGCATAAATACAGGGAGGACAACGAAATCATAAAACAGGCCATTTCTTGTCTTTCAAGTGCCTGTAACAGGTAAGACAGATGCCAGGAAGGTTACTGTGGAAAGTAGCTGTATTCATGTTTTATTCAGTGGTAGACTAGAGCAGAAATGGCCTTCCAGTAGTCAGAATGGGAGTGAGAGAGCTATATATGTGACAAGATTGTGAGCTAGTGGGACATAATATAACAGGACTGCATGGGCTGGGAGGAGTGAAGCCAACTAGACAGACAGGCTAATCAGCAGAGGCACCGGCGGCCGCTCTTGGTGACCTCTTCTGAGGAGTGCACCACGTTGGGCACCAAGCCACTCTTCACCCCCTCCCAACCCTCCTGGATGTTGATGTCACCGCTCTTCACGAGCTCGAAGATGTCCCGCGTTAGCTCAGTGAAGGCCTTTTCCACGTTGATGGCGTCGCGAGCCGATGTCTCCACGTAACGCATACCATAGGTACCTGCCAGCTTCTCCGCCTCTTGCTGGCTCACCTGCCTCTGGGGCTCCAGGTCGCACTTGTGGCCCACCAACAGAAAGACAATGCTGTGAGGCTGGACGTGACTCCGGGCCTCCTCCAGCCACTCATGCACATTCTGGAAGGAGCGACGGTTGGTGATGTCGAACAGCAGCAGCCCCCCAACAGAATTACGGTAATAAGCCCTGGTAATAGACCTAGAGAGGGTGAGAGGATAAGCAAAGAAGAGGGACAGCATTTAGATAAATGGTAAATACACTGAAAAAATATAACATGTTGTCATGACGTGGCCCTTTCTGTATATAGATCATGGCTTCTCACTCTCTCCTACTGTTCTGTTATCTCAGGTCGTAAATTCCTGGCGGAGACTCTCTCGGAGACAAATGGTTAAACTGAGACTATCGGATCGATAAAAACTGACTCTGTTTTTGTGTTTGTTTCACCATTCAGGACTGTTTCGATTTTCGTTGTCATTCACTTTGTTATTTTTGTCTTTTTCCCGTGTTCAGTTAATAAATTTACATGGACACTTACCACGCTGCATTTTGGTCCGAAAAAGAATAAGAGCAAATCTTAGATACTAATTAATAGTCTGGGGTGCTCTTACCGACAACCGCCGAAACAACTATTTCTGAATGATACTCTGAAGTATCCATTCTAACCATGAAAGACTGATCTTCAGGGAAGCAGAGAGAGAGAAAAAGAGACTCGGATGAACTGACTCTCCAGCAGATGGACCGGATTCCAACAGAAAAGATCATGACACATTGGCGTAAATATATATATTGATTGCAATTATTTCTGAATGAGTGAGCGTTCATGTGCAAAGGATTAGCATTTCAATTAATAGAATTATAGTTGTACTGTGTGTAGTGATCCCTCTGGTCTTTCCCGCTCAGTCCACACCCACTTCCCTTTGTCCACCAAGCCGTCATATCGGCTTAGCCCACTAGGGAACCTCCCCTATCATTTGTTAGTAACAGATCTACTGTTTTGTTTGTTTATGCATTTCTGTGATTATTTAGTTAGTAAATAAATGATTAAGCCAAGTGGTGTATGGACGATTTATAGTAAAGGCTGGGTGCGTGCAGATAACCAATAATTTACGACATTTGGAATGAGACTGACGTGAGTTAAATAATAATTCATTAATAAGAAGACTAATTGATCAGATATTAAAATATCTGAAGAGTTACATTAGGAAAATTATAACTTTGTAATCTGAAATTTTCCCTGGTGCCCCGACTTCCTGGTTAATTACATTTACATGATTATTTGAATCACGTAATTATAATTACAGAGAATTGATTTGATAAAATAACAGTCTTCACTTTTAATGATGCCAAAGACATGACAATGTAAAGTCTTGGTCCCATGTTTCATGAGCTGAAATACAAGATCCCAGAAATGTTCCATACTCACAAAAAGCTTATTTCTCTCAAATTTGGTGCACAAGTTTGTTTACATCCCTGTTAGTGAACATTTCTCCTTTGCCAAGATAATCCATCCACCTGACAGGTGTAGCAAATCAAGAAGCTGATTAAACAGCATGATCATTACACATTGTGCTGGGGACAATAAAAGGCCACTCTAAAATGGGCAGTTTTGTCACACAACACAGTGCCACAGATGTCTCAAGTTTTGAGGGAGCGTGCAATTGGCATGCTGACTGCAGGAATTTCCACCAGAGATGTTGACAGAGAACTTAATGTTCATTTCTCGAACATAAGTCGCCACCAACATTGTTTTAGAGAATTTGGCAGTTCTTCCAACCAGTCTCACAACCGCAGACCATGTGTATGGCGTCATGTGGGTGAGCGGTTTGCTGATGTCAACGTTGTGAACAGAGTGCCCTATGGTGGCGGTGGGGTTATGGTATGGGCAGGCATAAGCTATGGACAACAAACGCAATTGCATTTTATCAATGGCGATTTGAATGCACAGAGATACAGTGACGAGATCCTGTGGCCCATTGTGTGGCCCATTTTTTTTTAAGGTATCTGTAACCAACAAATCCATATCTGTATTCCCAGTCATGTGAAATCCATATATTAGGGCCTAATGGATTCATTTCAATTGACCGATTTCCTCATATGAACCGTGACTCAATAAAATCTTTGATCTTTGAAATTGTTGCATGTTGCGTTTATATTTTGGTTCAGTATATAAGTGTGGRGGTCAGTGCTGTTTAAACAGAGGAGGTGACATGGAGAACATTGGAGGTCAGTGCTATTATTATAATTTTTTWWAAAGAATTTATGAGCATGGCCTTATTTCTATTACAGCATATTGGATGACTCTCATTCATATTCCATTCACCCAATCAATATAACAGCGATAGGTTTAGGCTACTACATGATACTCAAATTTTCCCTGTTCCCATCATGAGGTTCCTACAACCTAGCGAATTAATGAAAGTTTACAATGTAGGTGCACACAGGTTGAGAGACAAATTTGAGGTGAGTGACATTCATACCACCTTGCACACTCTTGCCTGCATCTAGCTGATATAGGGTGTAATCATTAGTCCAACAGTTGCAAATGAGAGTTTCTATCGGACAAATTCAGGTATGTTTATCCCCGTTTTCTTCCGTTTGCTTCTGTTTAAGAAACGTTTTAACAGAATCGGCAGTATGAATACACCCCTGATCACACGTAAACAGAGTTCACTCATATCAGCCACGTTGTCGCTTGTGGACTTCAATGCACAACAAATCAGCTGTATGTGACCAGGTGA
Source organism: Salvelinus sp. IW2-2015 (assembly GCF_002910315.2). Classification (NCBI taxonomy): domain Eukaryota; kingdom Metazoa; phylum Chordata; class Actinopteri; order Salmoniformes; family Salmonidae; genus Salvelinus; species Salvelinus sp. IW2-2015. Next base: position 32,728,151 of record NC_036844.1, read on the forward strand.
AAAACACTTTCCAAGACAAACCTCTATAAACAGCCTACATCGTTGTCACCATATTAGCTAAAGTAACGTCCTAGTCAGCATAGCTAATTTAACTAATGCTTTAGTAAACCGATACAATCATGCAGTAACGTTAGTGTACAGTCAGTTAGCAGTTACAAGGCGGGCCCCGGTGGCAATAAATTAGTAATACCAAAAGCTTACTTTGACTTGGAAGAGTTTCAGCGTGGTGTTGGAAAGTCATAGCCAGCTAGCTAACATAGCATCCCTCTGTTTGAGCAGAGTGATTCAGTAGGCTAAACTAGTTAGCTGCATTACTAGCTAAGTAAGTGAAACAGATGGGTTCCGGGAAGGTGAGAGCGGTGGTGGATTGGCCCCAACCTACATCCAGAGTACAGTTGCAGCGTTTCCTGGGATTCACCAACTTTTATCGCCGCTTTATCCTGGGCTACAGCATCCTGACTTCCCCCCGTCTACACTCACCTCTCCCAAGGTTTCGTTCACTTGGTCTCCAGCTGCTGACCTGGCATTCCGGGATCTCAAACACCACTTCACCACAGCTCCCATCTTGGTTCATCCTGACCCGTCCCGCCAGTTCGTGGTGGAGGCCGATGTTTTGGATGTCGGAGTGGGGGCGGTCCTGTCCCAGGGGTCTGCCCTGGACCTCAGGTTACATCCCTGCGCCTTATTCTCTGACCGCCTCAACGGCATGGCGAGGAACTATGATGTGGGGAATCGTGAGCTTCTCGCGGTGAAGATGGCGTTGGAACATCCATTCATTGTGTGGACCGACCACAAGAACCTGGAATATCTCCACACCGACAAGCGCCTCAATTCCAGGCAGGTTAGGTGGGACCTACTGTTCACCCGGTTCAACTTCTTCCTCTCCTACCGGCTGCGCTGTCACGTCGCTATAGCCCCACGACTACTACCCCGGAACCTGAGAGCGTCCTTCCCACCTCGTGCCTGGCGACGGCACTCAGCTGGGGAATAGAGAAGCATGTTCGGGAGGCGCAGCGTTCCCAGCCGAACCCTAGGGGAGGGGTCCAGATAACCGGATGTTTGTGCCTGACGCGATGCTTGCCTGTCACCCGGGCTCCTGTCAGACCCTGGCTTTTGTGAGACAACGCGTTACAAGTTAGGTGGCGTTACAAGTGTTCCTGACGTCTCGCATTCTTCGCCGCTTGCACGGTCTGTGCACAGAACAACACTCCTCGGCAAGCTCCGGCTGGTCTCCTCCAAACTCTGCCTGTCCCTCACCGTCCCTGGTCTCACATCTCCCTGGACTTTATCACGGGTCTCCCCCCATCTGATGGCAACACCGCCATCCTGACCGTTGTGGATCGGTTTTCCAAAGCCWCCCACTTCATTCCTCTCCCCAAGCTACCCTCTACCAAAGAGATGGCAAAGCTCATGGTGCAGCATGTCTTCCGGATCCATGGACTGCCAGTTGACATGGTCTCCAAACGGGGTCCTCAGTTCTCATCCTGGTTCTGGAAGGCGTTCTGCACCCTCATTGGGTCATCGGCCAGCCTGTCCTCCGGGTTCCACTCCCAGTCCAACGGCCAGTCGGAGCGAGCCAACTAAGATCTTGAGACTACTCTGCGCTGCCTGGTCTCCGCCAACCCCACCACCTGGTGCCAGCAGCTTGTGTGGGTCGAATACACCTGCAACACCCTTCCCTGCTCTGCCACGGGCCTATCACCTTTTGAGTGTTCCCTGGGGTATCAGCCCCCGCTCTTCCTTGAGCAGGAAGAAGAGGTAAGCATACCTTCGGCCAAGATGTTTATCCGCTGCTGTCGTCGTACCTGGAGGAGAGCCTGGTCGGTCCTTCCTCAAGACCACCTCCAGGTATTGACCACAAGCGGATCACCACTGGACCCCCGCTCCACGGTATCATCTCGTGCAGAAGGTATGGCTGTCCACCCAGGATCTGCCCCTCCGGGTGGAATCCCACAAACTCTCCCCCCGATTTATCGGCCCTTTTCCCATCGCCAAGGTTATTAGCCCCTCTGCTGTTTGTCTTCTGTTGCCCCGTACCATCCATATACATCCCCCCTTTCATGTGTCCAGAGTTAAACCCATGTCTCACAGCCCCTTGTCTCCTGTTTCCTGCCCTTCTGTATCTTGCCCCACCTCACTGGATTATTGACCACTGCCTGCCCTGAGACTCCCTGCCCTTCTGGACCCTTTGCACCCTCTCTGGATAATTAACCCCTGCCTGCCTTTGAACTGTCATTTGCCTGGCCCTGTATTAGAAATAAACGTTGGTTCCTTCGACACTGTCTGCWTCTGGGTTATACCTGAAACATGATAGAAACTGAAAGTGAAAAAAATGACTCTCTCACTCTATTTCTCTCTTGCTTTTTAATTTTGTAAGAACTTAATTTGTTAAAAACTGTTCAACTATTGTCTTTCCCTCTCTTTGAGTCAAGTACTCACCACATGTTATACATGGCAGTGCTAGCTAGCTGTAGCTTATGCTTTCAGTACTAAATTCATTATTTGATCCTTTGAATGGGTGGGCAACCTGTCAGTTCATGCTGCAAGAGCTTTGATAGGCTGGAGGACGTCCTCTAGAAGTTGTCATAATTACTGTGTAAGTCTATGGAAGGGGGTGAGAACCATGACCCTCCTTGGTTTTGTATTGAAGTCAATGTACCCAGAGGAGGACGGAAGCTAGCTGTCTTCCAGCTACACCATGGTGCTACCCTACAGAGTGCTGTTGAGGCTACTGTAGACCTTCTTTGGAAAATAGTGTGATGAGACAAATTATAGATAAAATTATATATTGTTATACACTACCGGTCAAAGTTTTTTAACACCTACTCATTCAAGGATTTTTCTTTATTTTTACTATTTTCTACATTGTAGAATTATCAGGAATCAAGGTAAGACCCAGATGCAGACTGTCAAAGTAACACTATTTATTGTAGCAACAGGGGCAGGCAAAGACAGGTCAAGGCAGGCAGGGGTCGGAAATCCTGGGTAAGGTACAGGACGGCAGGCGGACTCAGGGTCAGGCAGGGTTCAGTAATTCAGAGGTGGAACAAAGGTACAGGACGGCAGACAGGCTCAGGCAGAGAGGTCAGGCGGGCGGGTACAGGGTCAGGACAGGCAAATGTCAAAACCGGGAGGATTAGCAAAGAGAGGCTGGGAAACGATAGGAGCTGACAGGAAAAACGCTGGTAAGCTTGAATGAACAAGATGAACTGACAACAGCAGAGAACACAGGTATAAATACACAGGGGATAATTGGGAAGATGGGCGACACATGGAGGAGGGTGGAGACAAGCACAAGGACAGGTGAAACAGATCAGGGCGTGACAAGAATAATCTTGAAGACATCAAAACTATGAAATAACACATATGGAATCATGTAGTAACCAAAAAAGTGTTAAACAAATCAAAATATATTTTATATTTGAGATTCTTCAAATAGCCACCCTTTGCCTTGACAGCTTTGCACACTCTTGGCATTCGCTCAACCAGCTTCATGAGGTAGTCACTTGGAATGCATTTCAATTAACAGTTGTGCCTTCTTAAAAGTTAATTGGTGCAATTTCTTTCATCCTTAATGTGTTTGAGCCAATCAGTTGTGCTGTGACAAGGTGGGTGGGGGTATATAGAAGATAGCCATATTTGGTAAAAGTCCATATTATGGCAAGAACAGCTCAAATAAGCAAAGAGAAACAACAATCCATCATTACTTTAAGACATGAAGGTCAGTCAATGTGGAATATTTCAAGAACTTTGAACGTTTCTTCAAGTGCACCCGCAAAAACCATCAAGCGCTATGATGAAACTGGATCTCATGAGGACCACCACAGGAATGGAAGACCCAGAGTTACCTCTGCTGCAGAGGATAAGTTCATTAGAGTTAACAGCCTCAGAAATTGCAGCCCAAATAAATGCTTCAGTGTTCAAGTAACAGACACATCTCAACGTCAACTGTTCAGAGGAGACTCTGTGAATCAGGCCTTCATGGTCAAATTGCTGCAAAGAAACCACTACTAAAGGACGTGTGTGTGTGTGCTTTGCTGGTGACACCGTCTGTGATTTATTTAGAATTTAAGGCACATTTAACCAGCATGGCTATCACAGCATTCTGCAGCGATACGCCATCCCATCTGGTTTTGGGCTTAGTAGGACTGTCATTTGTTTTTCAACAGGACAATGACCCAACACACCTCTAGGCTGTTTAAGGGCTATTTAACCAAGAAGAAGAGTGATGGAGTGCTGCATCAGATGACCTGGCCTCCACAATCCCCCGACTTCAACCAAATTGAGATGGTTTGGAAGGAGTCGGACCGCAGAGTGAAGGAAAAGCAGCCAACAAGTGCTCAGCATATGTGGGAACTCCTTCAAGATTGTTGGAAAAGCGTTACAATTTAGAAAATAGTAAAAATAAAGAAAAACCATCGAATGAGTAGATGTTCCAAAACTTTTGACTGGCAGTGTAATAATAATTACAGATGACTATAAAAAAAAAAATTGTGATTTATTTCACGAAATGTGTGGTCTTTACGATGGAAGATTTAAAAAAAATCTAAAAAGTGTCACCTGAATCGCTCCTGTCCGGCTGTGTCCCAGATTTGAAGTTTAATGCGTTTGCCTGGTTCTATCTCCACTAGGCGTGAGAAGAAGTCTACACCGACTGTGGGGTCGGACACATGCGCAAAGCGTCCCTCTGTGAATCGCCGGATCAGGCACGACTTTCCTACTGTCGAGTCCCCAATGACGATGAGTCGAAACTGGTACAGCCATATCGCTTCCATCTCTCATAGAATCTATGGGGGAAAAATGATAAATTTGACGATTAGTAAATCATGCGCATGACCCGTCTACATCTAATCAAATAACTTAACTAACACTTGTTTTGACCCTAAGGGTAGGCTATCCAATCCACTATCAGTGATATCTTTATCGGGCTATTTTTTACAAATATAGTTCTGTGTGGTAGGCCTGCCTATATTTTTAAAACCTATTAGTGAGGATGTGTCCGCAGAACCGCGCACAACATCGAAAGCCGACTTGATTGTTTGCCCTACTTTAAAAGCTCAATCGCCCACAGCGCACGGTTTATTTGCTTTTTCTTGAAAAAACTTATCTGTCTGCCCTACATTATGAGGGCAAGGCCTCTCCTCTTTCCTGGTAAATGCACAGACAGCTCTTAAAAAACAACACTCGCATATTCAGCTCACATGTGGATACACAGTTGTTGRATAGCAAAGCCGATCAAGTGCAATAATATGTGTTGACATAAAAACCGTTTTTCTTAAAAACACAATTAAAAGGGCAGTTATGCACATTTTTATGGACAAACAATAGGCTACGTATTGAATACTAATTTCACCATTGCAAAAAAAAAACGTATTAGTTATGGGCTACATAAATCTGAACGAGTCCTAACATTTAAAACACATTTAACTTATCTTCTTTCTGCTCTTCGTAGACAATAGTCTTAATCTAAAATCGATTTACAACGGTATTATCTGTGGCAATGGCATATTAATCCATAATACATTTTAGAACATGGTCGTGTACTAATTTATGTGCAATTAATTACCTTGTTAGATGAGCGATCAACGGCTGGAAATAGCAAACCCCATGATCTTGAGAAATCTCGTATATCGAAGATGCTCTCTGAAACAGTGATCTCAGGAGGCCTAGTCAAACACTGATTTACCCCAAGCAGTGATACGCAAATAGGACTTGTCCTAGTATCCTTTTGATTTATTTTATTCTACACAGGGAACTGTTACTGTGATGGCGAGTTTGATGTCAAATTGGCTAATGGCCGTCCTTACAACTTGTCGATGGTTTAATTTCATAGCAATTTCATGTTTAAAGATGGAGATGTTTGTGAAAATCCGCTGATGAAATGGCAGTAACAACAGCATCACATAGCATTACTCATTCCTCATCAGCACCATTACCGTAAGAACTCACACATCAACGCAGTTAACATCTCTATGCCTCAGAGGGCACTACATTGGGTGCTACAAATGGGCATTTAAATTGAGTCCTATGAAGATCAGATTCGGGTTATCATACCTGACATAAACGGAATGTCTTTGTGGGAGAAAAAAAAGGATGACAACTGTGTGTAATGAACACCAGGGGAGACATAGAGCTGGTTCCAAGTGCAGGGCGCAGCAGGTGTTTATTGATAAAGGACCACAGGATGAGGCAGGTAGCTGGGTCCAGCGGCAGGCAGAAGGTCATACACAGGGGGTCCAAAAAGGCAACAGTACAAGCAAGGAAAAGGCTAGTAACGTCACCCGGGAGATCAGGCAATAGGTTTATAACAGGAAATCCAATAAGCTAAAGTACAGGCAGGGAATAGGCAAAAGGCATTGTTAGTGAGGCAGGCCAAAACTATCATACACTGAAGGATTACATTACAAGGGAAAACCAGCGCTCCGAATAGAAGTGTGTCACAAACAATACGTGCAGGGAACTGAACTAAATAGTGTGTGATAATGACATACAGGTGTGTGAACAGGTGATTAGCATTTAGGTGATTGGGATCTGGAGAGTGAGCTGCATTCAMGGGATCTACGTGTTTGAGAGTGTGAGTTTGAAGCAGATGTTAGACTGTGTAACCACCTGAACGATCAAAATAGCTAGGGTGTGAATCATGCTCTGAGTTAGGCCTACAGTAGGCTGCAGGATACAAGAGAATGAGTGTGGCTTGGCAGTAAAAAACAACAACTATGTTTATTATGACATCCGACATCGGGTAGAAAGCACACTGGTCTCGAGGTGACTGGAGGGCCAGAAACTCATTGCGGAGGTGTTGCAGAGCTACCGAGTAGACCTATAACATATTTCCATATAACATATATCTATATCCAGTACCAGTACCAGTCAAAAGTTTGGACACACCTACTCATTCAAAGACACACCTATTCATTCTTTATTTGTACTATTTTCTACATTGTAGAATAATAGTGAAGACATCAAAACTATGAAATAACACATTTGGAATAATGTAGTAACCAAAAAAGTGCTGAACAAACCCTTTGCCTTGATGGCAGCTTTGAACACTCTTGGCATTTTCTCAACCAGCTTCATGAGGAATGCTTTTCCAACAGTCTTGAAGGAGTTCACACATATGCTGAGCACTTGTTGGCTGCTTTTCCTTCACTCTGCGGTTCAACTCATCTCAAACCATCTCAATTGGGTTGAGGTTGGGTGATTGTGGAGGCCAGGTCATCCGATGCAGCACTCTCCTTGGTCAAATAGCCCTTACACAGCCTGGAGGTGTGTTTTGGGTAATTGTCCTGTTGAAAAAGAGCAAACCAGATGGGATGGCGTATCAGTACAGAATGCTGGTTAAGTGTGCCTTGAATTCTAAATAAATCACTGACAGTGTCACCAGCGAAGCACCCCCATACATCACACCTCCTCCATGCTTCACAGTGGGAACCACACATGCGGAGGATCATCCGTTTACCTACTCTGCGTCTCACAAAGACACAGCGGATGGAACCAAAAATCTCCAATTTGGACTCATCAGACCAAAGGGCAGATTTCCACCGGTCTAATGTTCATTGCTCGTGTTTCTTGGCCCAAGCAAGTCTCTTCTTCTTATTGGTGTCCTTAAGTAGTGGTTTCTTTGCAGGAATTCGAGCATGAAGGCCTGATTCACGCAGTCTCCTCTGAACAGTTGATGTTGAGATGTGTCTGTTACTTGAACTCTGTGAAGCATTTATTTGGGCTGCAATTTCTGAGGCTGGTAACACTAAGGAACTTATCCTCTGCAGCCGAGGTAACTCTGGGTCTTCCATTCCTGTGGTGGTCCTCATGAGAGCCAGTTTCATCATAGTGCTTGATGGTTTTTGCGGCTGCACTTGAAGAAATGTTCAAAGTTCTTGAAATATTCCACATTGACTGACCTTCATGTCTTAAAGTAATGATGGACTGTTGTTTCTCTTTGCTTATTTGAGCTGTTCTTGCCATAATATGGACTTTTACCAAATATGGCTATCTTCTGTATACCACCCATACCTTGTCACAGCACAACTGATTTGCTCAAATGTGTTAAGAAGGAAAGGAATTCCACAAATTAGCTTTTAACAAGGTACACCTGTTAATTGAAATGCCTTCCAGGTGACTACCTCATGAAGCTGGTTGAGAGAAACTGTCATCAAGGCAAAGGGTTTAACACTTTTTTGGTTACTACATGATTCCATATGTGTTATTTCATAGTTTTGATGTCTTCACTATTATTCTAATCACATCAAATCAAATGTTATTGCTCACATACACATGGTTAGCAGATGTTAATGCGAGTGTAGCGAAATGCTTGTGCTTCTAGTTCCGACCGTGCAGTAATATCTAACAAGTAATCTAACAATATCACAAYATCTACCTMATACACACAAGTGTAAAGGATTTATTAAGAATATGTATATATAAATATATGAATGAGTGATGGTACAGAACGGCATAGGCAAGATGCAGTAGATGGTATAGAGTACAATATATACGTATGAGATGAGTAATGTAGGGTATGTAAACATTYTATAAAGTGGCATTGTTTAAGTGACTAGTGATGCATTTATTACATCCAATTATTAATTATTAACGTGGCTAGAGATTGAGTCTGTATGTTGGCAGCAGCCACTCAATGTTAGTGATGGCTGTTTAACAGTCTGATGGCCTTGAGATAGAAGCTGTTTTTCAGTCTCTCGGTCCCTGCTTTGATGCAACTGTACTGACCTCGCCTTCGGGATGATAGCGGGGTGAACAGGCAGTGGCTCGGGTGGTTGTTGTCCTTGATGATCTCTGTGGCCTTCCTGTGACATCGGGTGGTAGGTGTAGATGTCCTGGAGGGCAGGTAGTTTGCCCCCGGTGATGCGTTGTGCAGACCTCACTACCCTCTGGAGAGCCTTACGGTTGTGGGCGTTGAAGTTGCCGTACCAGTCGATGAACAGTATTCTTACATAGGTATTCCTCTTGTCCAGATGGGTTAGGGCAGTGTGCAGTGTGATTGTGATTGCATCGTCTGTGGACCTATTGGAGCGGTAAGCAAATTGGAGTGGGTCTAGGGTGTCAGGTAGGGTGGAGGTGATATGATCCTTGACTAGTCTCTCAAAGCACTTCATGATGACGGAAGTGAGTGCTACAGGGCGATAGTCGTTTAGCTCAGTTACCTTAGCTTTCTTGGGAATAGGAACAATGGTGGCCCTCTTGAAGCATGTGAGAACAGCAGACTGGGATAGGGATTGATTGAATATGTCCATAAACACACCAGCCAGCTGGTCTGCACATGCTCTGAGGACGCGGCTAGGGATGCCGTCTGGGCCGGCAGCCTTGCGAGGGTTAACACGTTTAAATGTTTTGCTCACGTTAACAGCGGTGAAGGAGAGCCCGCAGGTTTTGGTAGCAGGCCGTGTCAATGGCACTGTATTTTCCTCAAAGCGAGCAAAGAAGTTGTTTAGTTTGTCTGGGAGCAAGACATTGGTGTTCGCGACGGGGCTGTTTTTCTTTTTGTAGTCCGTGATTGACTGTAGACCCTGCCACATACGRCTCGTGTCTGAGCCGTTGAATTGCTACTCTACTTTGTCTCTATACTGACGCTTAGCTTGTTTGATTGCCTTGTATTCGGTCAAGTTCGCCTTGCCATAATTAAAAGCAGTGGTTCGCGCTTTCAGTTTTGAGCGAATGCTGCCATCAATCCACGGTTTCTGGTTGGGGAAGGATTAAATAGTCACCGTGGGTACCACATCGCCGATGCACTTGCTAATAAACTTACTCACCGAATCAGCGTATACATCAATGTTATTTTCCGATGCTATCTGGAACATATCCCAGTCCACGTGATCYAAGCAATCTTGAAGCGTGGAATCAGATCGGTCGGGCCAGCGTTGAACAGACCTGAGCACGGTGTTTCCTGTTTTAGTTTCTGTCTATAGGCTGGGAGCAACAAAATAGAGTCGTGGTCAGATTTGCCGAAAGGAGGGCGAGGGGGGGCTTTGWATGCGTTGCGGAAATTAGAGTAGCAATGATCCAGAGTTTTGCCAGCCCGGGTCGCCCATTCGATATACTGATCAAATTTAGGGAGCCTTGTTTTCAGATAAGCCTTGTTAAAATCCCCAGCTACAATAAATGCAGCCTCAGGATATGTGGTTTCCAGTTTACATAGAGTCCAATGAAGTTCTTTCAGGACTGTCGAGGTGTCTGCTTGGGGGGGAATATACACGACTGTGATTATAATCMAAGAGAWTTCTCTTGGTAGATAATGCAGTCGGCATTTGATCGTAAGGAATTCTAGGTCAGGTGAACAAAAGGACTTGAGTTCCTGTATATTGTTATGATCACACCACGACTCGTTAATCATAAGGCATACACCCCCGCCCTTCTTCTTACCAGAGAGATGTTTGTTTCTGTCGGCGCAATGCGTGAAGAAACCGGGTGGCTGTAGCGACTCTGATAACGTATCCCGAGTAGCAATAATGAAAAAATCTGGAATGAGTAGGTGTGTCCAAACTTTTTACTGGTACTGTATATATTTTGACGAGAACATATAATGACAAGTTTATAAAATGAAAATTTGACCTTTCATGTACGGACTATGGAATCAAGTTGGATTACATCATTTCCTTGACTCCATCCTTAACATCCTCATATGTTAAGGTGAACAGTGAACCTTAAAAGTTCTGTATGGAAACATTTGAAAGAATTTTAGGCTCTAGTTGGAATGGAATTAAAACTAAATTGTAATATGTTTTCCATGTGCCATCAACACCGGCAGATATTGGATCAGACAGCAGTGTGAGTTTTGAATGGGCTGTTGTACAAACTCAGACCACGCAGCAGGAGCATTTGTTAAAACGTCTCGTTATAGTGGACCTTGGGGTCAGTAAAACGTCAGTCATCAAGAGTTATGTCCATCAGATCTTTTCTCAACATTATCGTGCAACTATTGATGTTGACTTAGCGCTGAAGGTTCTGCACTGGGACAGTGACGCCGTTATAAGACTACAGATTTGGGATATTGCCAGTATGTCAAACCACTTCATTTTACTTTGATATTACTTGATATATTATCAATTCATTGTAACACCAGTGGTTTGGACAAAACTGCAGACAATCAGTCTACATCAGACTTTATTCAAGTTTATGTTTTTAACAACTCAATATCAATGAATTAGCACACTTTTGATAATTATATTTTGTCTTATCCATAGATAGCCTGTGTTACATGTATCATRATAATCACCAGTGTACAGTTTTTCTCCCTACAGAATTTCATGTGTGCTGTGGAGGAACATGTGTCTTGTCTATTTGTTTATTAMGGTCCCCATTAGCTTTTGCAGAGGCAGCAGCTATTCTTCCTGGGGTCCACAAAAAACATGACAAGTAACAAAACACTGATACACTGACAGACAATGACAGGGTTCACCTGGTCTCATGCTCATTAGAGCCATATGGGCACTACAGTTACTCTCTCGCTCTCTGTATGTGTGTGTGTCTGTACTATGAAAACCTGACCTTTTRTGCTGTTTTTGGAATGTGCCAAATCATAATGCAATATAATTAGATTATAAGTACATATAATTACAGTATACGCTAGATCAGTGCTGTATGCCGGTCTGACCCTGTATGTACTGTTCATGTATTTGTTTGTCCCAGGACAAGAAAGATATGGGAATATGACCTGTGTGTGTTACCGGGATGCTGTTGGAGCTCTGGGGGTGTTTGACGTGACCCATGCCTCCACAGTTGATGCAGTGTTCAAGTGGAAGGATGACCTGGACACTAAGGTCACKCTCAGTCATYGCAAACCTGTCCCAGCTGTGGTGCTGGACACATTCTGTGGGGGAAAAGGATTTGTGGGCTGGTTTGAGACCTCAGCCAAGGTAAGGGAGGAAGATAATGACACAGATAGGGAAACGCTTCAGCTTACTTACTGTAGTCCTCCTAGTCTCTCACAACTGCCATCTGTGGGCTGCTCTAGAGGGTATCTTTACAATGGCTAAGATAAGATACACTTAAATGGTGTGTGTGTCTGTGTGTCTCTGTGTGTGTCTGTGTGTGTCTGTGTGTGAGACAGACTAGCCTCAGTATATTAATGATTCTAATCTAAACACATTTCAGACTGCTGGGGAGCTCCCTGGCTGATAACATTTGACAGTCTTGGTCCTATGGAAGATCACTTTGTACAATGGTCTCTATTTCTTACAAAGAACACAAACACATTTGACAGCAGCCTTTGATTGTCAGCTTGGGTTAACTTAACTCATTCGAATGTAATCACAAATACATGCGATCAATTGGAATGAAACGCTAGCATGCCGTGGGGCATTTGAGAAGAACACAGGCTAGTTTGCCAAGGGGAATGTGAACAGGAACATGTAAAATGGTCCAGCAGGCTGTGTAATGCGTGTTCCCTCCTCACAGACTGAACCTGAGAGAAAGGGAACACTCACAGCTACTCTCTAGCGAGTTATTCAGTTTAGTGTGAAGGTTGATTGGGTGAACATGTCACTGAGGCCAACCCAGCTGATAGCTTACATTGATAAAGATGATGAAAGATTAGAAGAAACCTTCTGTCTGATGTTAAAGGATTTAAAATCCTGAGRAGATCTGCCCTGGGATTACTCCCCATCTGAGATCTATTGTCTTCTGTCTCCTAGCTGTCCCCTAGCTGTCTCCTAGCTGTCCCTTAGCGGTCCCCTAGTTGTCTCCCAGCTGTCTCCTAGCTGTCTCCTAGCTTGTCTCCTAGCTGTCCATAATTTGTATATTTTTGGTTTTATTGCTTAGGAGAACCCTACTGCAGAGAGAGCCAGGAAACTGAGAAGCTKGTGCTTTGTGAAAGGTTGTTCTTATAGCCAAATACTAATGATATAACATCAATACCATACTAGCCCAGGGGTTTGTCTTCAGATGTGTCTGAATCTGATTGGACAACATGCCTACTGCAGGCCTAATCGGTTRGAGTTTTAGACAGATTCCATCCACTTCAAATCATGAACCAGCTTCCTAAAATTAAATTGCAGTGTTCCACTTTAAGATGCCCTCCCCGGACCCTTTCTGTGTTGGCCAATCAACCCCTTTCTAAGTCACCTGATTCATAGGCGATACTGCCATTTTACACATGAAGTTTAACTGAAAAAATGAATAATCAGCTACCTAACAAAAAAACATTTGTAAYATGTAAGAACCATTTGTAAATGCCTTCAGATTAAACCATAGGATATGGAAAAACTCGGTGTCACTGCTACAAGACCTCGACACGAACACAGGGAAGCTCGAGAGAAAATACACTAATCATATGCTATTTTGTAACGTCTTCAAAATCAGTCTAGCAGCAATCATCTAACCAGCGCGAACGTTGTGTGATCACCAACCGAGCATTGGTAGGCTAACTAATCAATGATTGCTGCTGTTCATGTAGTATACTGTACTGGCTGTACACTAACTGGCATCATCACCCTTAGAAAGCTTTTACGGGGATACATTCACGACCATCCGAACGAATCATTATCGGCTGATTTCGGTGTGGTCCGTTTGGGATAAGGTTTTTGGATTTGTATGTGGACCATTGGATTGCCAATAAAATATATGGTTTACTGACTGTAGCCGTCTATTTTATTTGGCTGCCGTATGAATTCTGCCATCGGATTCGCGTCAGTGTACGTTTTTTGTTTTCAGACGGGCAATCTGTTTAGAGGGCACGCTCCCAATCACCACTAAAGACATTTTGATTTCTAATTCCCCGATTACTTGCTTTTGGAACATGTCTGGACAGTCWATCACGGATCGGATCGCTGCGGCTCAGCACAGCATGACAGGATCCGCTATAAGCAAAGCCGTCTGCAAGGCCACGACGCATGAAGTCAGCGGACCCAAGAAGAAACACCTTGACTGTAGGTTAAGTAAACCACCAGTGTCCCGCCGTTGCTACATATTTCGCAACAAAAGCATTGGTAACATTGAATATTCAAAAAGACCTGTATGTTCATCATGTTTGATTGGCCATTGGTGTATTTTTAATAGCACGGTTTTCGACATTCTATGGTAATAGGCTATGAATAATTGCGCATCATAGCCTTCAACAGCTCATGTAGTCAATCATTACAGTGTCATCATCCTACAGTAGGCTATCGTATTGTAGCCTAAACATAATGAGACAAATAGGTTATTACTCAGTGTCATACATGTAAATGCACACATTGTGATCATACATAGCCTATTACCTTATTCATCATTGTATGAAATAATAATGCAATCAATTCCCCTTTTATTAGGACCGGCTATGTAGGCTAACATTTTCTGGCAGTTTAGGTTTAGAGGCATAATTTGAGTTCATCTACCTATTATTTCCTCTTTTTCCTACTGAGTTTTAGACTAAAATAAGTCTAACTTAAGACTAATAACTTATTAACAATGGTATTATTCAGATATTATTGCTGCCTTAAAGGTACAGTATATTGTGCTGTATGTAGCCTTTGAGGTTTCTCAGCTACTTTAGTTTTGTGGTGAGCTGGTGTCCATGGGTCATTCATATTAGTGCAATGACAACAGTATCATAGACAACCTTGATCTCAACATTTCTGTTGATSTGTGTGTGGTGTGGAACTGGAGTGTGTATTGGATATTAACTATTTTCTCCACATTTAACTGCTGATGATTCGGTTAGGTGGCTTTCTACCCAAATAATTACTGTGTCCAGTCAATCAATTAAGCTCAATCAGTCCTGTCCTGTTTCAACCCATAGACCCAGAGGGTTATTGGTTCAATTAACAAATCTTGTGTTGCCGGTCTGGTTATTTTCTGGGAAGGAATTTTTCATTGTAGAATTCTCTATTTACCCAATCTTTATTGAAACTAATCAATTGTGCAAATTTGAGTCATGTTAGAGTCATTTTGTGTGCAATTACATAAGCTATAATAATAAAAATAGTAATTTCTGAGTGGAATCGAAGACTTCAAATGGGACTTCAATGTGGTAMCCTACAGCAAATGTAGTTATTAAAAGAGTCTGTACTGCTATGGATTATCCTGATTCCTCACGTAGTTCAAATTTCTTTGAGGAAAGTGGAAAAATCCTGTGGGTAAGAATYTAGGAAATGTACTTTTATATTCTCTTGTACGGTTTAGCATAAGCTTAAACTCCTGGGAGGGAAATCCCTCCTACAGTCAAATGTCTAGAAGGAATACATAATTATATTTGAGTTATTTTGATCACCGTCTGCTTTACAATCAGATTTCCAGTTTGAAATGTTAATTGCTGGTTAGTCACTGTAATTAAGGCATAATAAGTGATAGTTAATTCACTAATAACAGGATCTTTTTCAAGGGTGGGAGGTGCCGACCAGAGATCCAACTGCTGTTAGGAATGTTCAGCATGAGTTGATCAACCTGTAAAGTAGACTATATGTAAAGCACAGAAAGCACTATCCAATGTTTAATTGTCCACATGCCGTGTTTTTTGGCAGACCTGATCCACTGCACCAACGAGCTGAACGTGAGTGTCCCCCACCTGGCTGACACGTTGTTTGAGAGGACGGCCAACAACAGCTGGGTGGTGGTGTTCAAATCCCTCATCACCACGCACCACCTCATGATGTACGGCAACGAGGTGCGTAACAAACATACACGCACACACACAGTTTTAACCTAACCATAACCCTAACCTTAACACTAAGCCTAACCCTAAAACTAGACCTAACCCTAACTAAATAAAATAAAAACTCCTAACCATAACCCCTAAGCCTAAAATAGCATTTTTCCTTGTGGGGACTGGCAAAATGTCCGATTTTTTTTCCCTTGTCGGGACCGGCAAAATGTCCCCTCTTGTCCGATTTTTCCTTGTCGGGACCGGCAAAATGTCCCCACTTGTCCGATTTTTCCTTGTCGGGACCGGCAAAATGTCCCCACTTGTCCGATTTTTCCTTGTCGGGACCGGCAAAATGTCCCCACTTGTCCGATTTTTTCCTTGTTTAAAAAAAACACACACACACACTAGTAGTGGGGTTCAAGGCCCTCATCATCACACCACCTCATGATTTTTTATTTACCTTTATTTAACTAGGCAAATCAGTTAAGAACAAATTCTTATTTACAATGACGGCCTACACCGGCCAAACTCGGGTGAAGCTGGGCCAATTGTGCGCCGCCCTATAGGACTCCCAATCACGGTCGGTTGTGATACAGCGMGATTCGAACCAGGGTGTCTGTAGTGACGCCTCTAGCACTGAAATGCAGTGCCTTAGACCGCTGCGCCACTTGGGAGCCCAATGATGTACGGCAATGACTGGCTTCACTGTAGCTCAATTGTTACTGGTAGAGCATGACACTTGTAACGCCAGAATAGTGGGTTCAATTCCRGGGACCACCTGTATGTGAAATGTATGCACGCATGACTGTAAGTCACTTTGGTTAAAAGTGTCTGCTAAATGGCATATAATGTATTATTATATTATGCACTGTTCAAGTCCTCTGGAATTCAAACATTTGATTGAATCTTTATTCTTACTGGTTTTGATCCCACTCTCTCTGTATTTTATCACCAGCGATTAATCCAGTACCTGGCGTCCAGAAACACACTTTTTAACCTGAGCAACTTCTTGGATAAGGGGGCATTACAAGGTACTGTAGGGAATTTTTCAGCGCCATTTCACACCAGAGACATACTGAAGTCACAGGCATAAAAAACATTATAATCGTGCAATGCATGAACAACAGTGTGCAGTACAACAATTCAAACTGTCACTCTGAATGCGCTGCAGAGGTGTGGCTCTGTAAGCTGCCAGGCCAGCACTCTAAATATGAATGTAAGTGCTCCCTCTCTGCCAGGTTATGACATGTCAACGTTCATCAGACGCTACAGCAGGTATCTGAATGAGAAGGCCCTGTCCTACAGACTGGTGGCTGTGGACTTCACCAAGATGAAGAGAGGGTAAGATGTCCTGTAGTGGCTAGTGTGGAAAACCTCCACATTGTCACCCTGGGATACATAGTTTACCTCAGTGGCCAGGCCCACCTCAAGAGGGAGAAACAGTGACTTTGTCATAGAAACAGTGGCAAAAATTGGGGACAAGCCTTTAAATAGATTCAAGGTAATCCAGCTAAACAAGTCATTTATTTCAGCAACCTCTTTGGATAATGTGTGGATTATATTAAGTATCAACATGATTGACAGGGAGTTGTTTGATTCATTCTGTATGAACATGTTAGTCAGTCATCACTTGTCCTGTTAAAGTGGCGCTGCGTGTCTCTTGCTGACAGGGTTGATGGTATGATGCGCACCATGACCGTTGACAAGCTGATCAAGACTCTACCTATCATTCAGAATCAGCTGGATGCTCTGCTGGACTTTCAGGTAGGCTGCATGGTTGGGGTGTTGAGCGGTCCATAATATGGGCTACAGGATGACAGTGAGCTAGCTGTCAGTATGAACTCTCAATGTCTCATTTGTTCTCTTCCCAGGCTAACTCTAATGAATTGACCAATGGCGTCATCAACAACGCCTTCTTGCTGCTCTTTAAAGACTCCATCCGCCTCTTTGCTGCCTACAATGAAGGAGTTATCAACATGCTGGGTAAGTACACTATCTGTTAGTTAGAGGAGAACTCGGATGTTACTAGGATGTTACTAGGATGTCACTATGGTGTTACTATGGTGTCACTAGGATGTTCCTAGCATGTCACTAGGATGTTTGTAAATGTATCTAGAAAATAACTAGCTAAAATCCTTTGTCCCTTTTTGTTTTGTTCTTTGCTTAGTTAACATATCCTCTTTTTTTTGATCCTAAAGAGAAATATTTTGACATGAAGAAGAACCAATGCAAAGACGCCCTGGAGATCTATAAGACGTTTCTGAACAGAATGACCAAGCTGTCAGAGTTTCTCAAAGTTGCAGAGGTAATGTTTCCCTGTTTCGCTTGTGTTGAGGAAAGGAAGGTTTCAGATGGATCCAGCAGGAAGGTAGGGCTCTTCTCCCAGACCTCTGCTCCTCTCCGTCTCTCTCTCTTTCTCTCTGTCCCTCTGTTGCCGTGTGGTGGAGGCTCATGCTGAGGTCATGAATGCAGAGGTTAGCCTATTAGTGGGCATAGAAATCTCACAGTGAAGGCCCCTCCATGTGCTGCCTGTTCTGATGCCTGCGTTGCATGTCTAAGCAAGAGGTTTCTTCTTACTCTTTCCTTCCCTTTCTCTCTTTTGCAATGATGAATGTCTGCTGTTATCCAAGTAAAGTACTACTTGCAATTCAGAAGGCCGAATTGCGAAGATAATTAGTATCTCTCTGTAGTTTTATAGTTTCTCCTGCATTCTTTTATTAAAAGGCGTTCTTGCTGTCTTTACTGATTTGGTTACTATTTGGAGGAAGGTTTGGGGTGATGGGGGTGGGGTTCTATCCAAATACGGGCTAACGTTGACTTTAAGGGCCCATTCATTTAGTCGTCTAACAATGTGTTTGTCATTTGTGCCCCTGCCTTTTTCGTTCAAAGTCAACATTAGTTGTGTGTTTCTTTTGGATGTTTCTCACCTTGCAGTCACATGAGTATTACAGCCCAATGTACCCGGCCCACCTGTCAGTGGCATTTCAGTGTGTAAACATTCATTTCAAACCAGTCTTCAGATCCTGTGTGTGTGTACTGTATGTACGTGTGGGCATGCCAATTCCCCTGTTGTCTTTTTATTGTTTTGTTTGTAGTCAGTGCATGGAGTAATGGATCCTTTGGTTTGATTCTTCTTTTTCCCTCCTCCACACACCTACCCCCCCTTTATTCCGTGGTTGTTTGTTTATTTGTTTGTTTGTTTATTTGTTTGTTTGTTTATTATGTTTGGTTTTTGCCCTCCACCTCCCCTTCCCTCCTTTTTTGTGACACAGCAAGTTGGAATTGATCAGGGTGACATCCCCGATCTCACACAGGTCAGTGGTACATTTCATCTCAATATCTCTCATGTGGCTCCATTGTAAACGCTCTCATTCCCTACTCACCCTACAGACTTCCACAAGCCCTTCCTCTCATTCTGATGCACCCCCCTCTCTCTGAGCTCTGGGGTACAGAGGGGGCTACTTTCAAAATGGGTTCCAAATATGTGACCCTTTCTAATTTTGAAGATTGTGCAAAACATACGTTTTAGTGATATAGCAGACGCTCTTATCCAGAGTGACTTACAGTTAGTGCATTCATCTTCAGATAGCTAGTTGGGACTACAACATATCACAGGCATAGAAAGTACATTTTACCTCAATAAAGTAGCTGTCAGTAGAGCCAGAGCTACAAAGGGTCAAGTGCTGGTGATTTTCTTGTTGTTGTTGCTTTACCTTGATTTTAGTATTTTTTTCTAGTTGAATCACAGAATCACAAAATACATTTAGTTTGATTTTGAAATGACACTGAAAAGTCAGGCAAATTCAGCCTCTGTCCTAGCAGATATGGGCCTATGGTGTTTGCCCATATAAGCCTTTTGTACATCCCTTCATGATTTCTCATGCAGTTTAACTTTGTGTTGCCTCAAAATGAACACTATTGTACCTATTTTTCCTGAAAAGATATCCCATCGAAATAGCTGTGGGGAGAGCAGCGAATGGTTTCTACCAAATTGGTTTATGCAAATATTTCTTGAAAAGTGTCCGTAATGCCGTCCTAAGCAGTGCATAACAGCTGATGTGACGCTACAAACACTTGTTGAAGCTTTCTTCAATGACACTCATGGTGTTTCCCTCCACATTGGGAAAAATAATCATGAACAAATGTTTCTGTCAACTGTTATGTCATGTTTGCAGTGCTTATGAAGACCTTATGTATCCCTGTTCAACTAAATAGTAACCCATGTCTTTACTGAACTGTAGATGGTTTTTTCTTTACTTTAAACTTTTAGAATATTCTAGCATTCTCTGAAGAAGGATATCCAGAATTCTAATTATTCATGTTTCCCCCAAATAATTCTACAAGTTGCTGCATGAGTTAAGATTGTGTTCTGTAATGAAAAGCAAGCCTCTGGTTGAAACATGGGTATGACATGTGCAAAATTAATTTGCTCATCCTTGGTTTATTAAACCATCTTTTTTTATATRTTTATAAAATATGCTATTATTTTGCCAAATGTGTTTACCTGATTTTCATCAGATATTTGGCTTTTCTGTCAGTTAACTCGTTTGGCTCCCAAACCCTTTTTGAATTGGACACTAAGCTAATGACAAAATTGTAGCATCCACTAATATTATGTCTCCTCTAACCTGTAAAATACAATTTATTAAATGAATATTCATGAATGAATAGTGATACTCAAATTAGCATATAAAACGGAATCCATTGGTTAACTGGCCATTAATGGACTGTGATGTGTGTGGGGGCATAGATGCATGGGCTAAGCTCTTTTCTGTATTCTGAACCCCTCAAGCCCATACACTGTAATGACCTCCCAGGCCTGTCTACTTGATTGCATGAGAGAGATGACTGATCTGTGCATGTCTGGCGTGAAGCCAAACCTAATTATACCAGATCTATTGATATGTAAAAATAGCTGCAAATATGGAGACTATGCTGAACAATGTGTTATTTGGCTCGTTGTGCGTGTCTGTGTGCTTGTGCGTGCAAAAATGTGTGCGCACCGCACCTGTGTGTCTGACAGCACGCTTTTGGGTGTGTGTGTTTCCCCAATCTTTCTACACAATGCTGTTCTCCCTTGGTAAAGTATTGTTACTTTCACCCCCCCCCCCCCCCCCCTATTCTCCATCAGGCCCTAGTAGCCTCCTGGAAGCTCTGGCAGCATTCTGGCCTCTCTGGAGGGGAGGAAACCAAGGAGCTCTCCACAGACACCAGGTAACACTGAGTCTGAAGGAGGGCTTATATCACTGAAGCTGGCATTGGTCAAACTATTTATTCAGTCACTGAAGCTGGCGACGTCAACATATTATCATCACTGAAGCTGGCACGTTTTCAACATATTTATCAGTCACTGAAGCGGCACGTCATATATCTTATCGTCACTTGCAGCTGGCCACCGTCAAATATTTATCAGTCACCTGAAGCCTGGCACGTCAACATATTTATCAGTCACTGAAGCTGGCACGTCAACATATTTATCAGTCACTGAAGCTGGCACGTCAACATATTTATCAGTCACTGCTCCACCATTAGTTAGTATGTCATGTCTTGAAAATAAAGGCACACAGTCAGACACATTATTAGTGTTTTTCTGATCCCTGTGGTTAGTCCCAGAGTGCTATGTGTGACAGTTAGTGTGCGTGGTGGTCCCTGACAAGTGCTGTGTGGTCTCTCTAGAGCCAGCACCTTAACCAGTGCTGTATCGTCACTGTCCAGTACTGGAATCTCCCTCAGCCTCATGGAACAGAAGGAGGACCCGAACAGCCTCCAGGTCAGACAGGGTCACTGCTACCACTGTAGAACAACTTTCTTGAATAGCCCATTACAATGTAAATGTATTACTGTATGAATACTTATATAAATGAGAATAAATTATAACGCTTATAATTTACATATTATAAACACTTGTTATACATTGTTCTTTCACATAATGTACTCGTATATAGACTAATTAGGAAACACATGTAAAACCCAGCCCTGTTGTACTTTCTTTTGTCTCATGTGGATTCACTRCTGTGTGTCRGTCCCACAGGATGAGGGAGCCAAGGTGATTGACATGCAGATGCCCACCATCTCTCCCGGTGCCCAGTCAGTGGGCAGTGCCAACAGCAGCAGTGYGGTCACAGAACTCTTCTCCAACTCATCTGTTCTATCCGGTACAAATAAGTAAGCTGTCTGATAATTGTCGTGTTTAAGACATATGGGTATGTTTCATTCAGTTTGTTTGCTCTGTATAACTACACTATTATCTTATTAAAAATGGGAGCTAGCTAAATCACTTTATAGTATATTAGTTGGGTTATTAGTGAATAGGAACCCCCCCCTCGAAGGGGTCTGCTCTGCTATCTTTTTTATCTCTGCTGTCTGACTCTCTCCTCTGTCTCCCCAGCGTGCCAAACCTCACCAGCGACCTATTCAACGTCCAGCCCGCCTACAACCCAACCATCCAGACAACACACACTATACCGTCTAACAGCAACGCCTGGGGAGGTGAGGCTCACAGACTACACATCCATACAGTACAAACACACACTGTACCGTCTAACAGCAACGCCTGGGAGGTGAGGCTCACAGACTACACATCCATACAGTACAAACACACACTTATAATCCTGACTATCCCACATCATTCAATTCAGCTAACCAAGTTCAAGCTCATTTTAACAGCTTG
>NC_036844.1:32750494-32756760 GCF_002910315.2 Salvelinus sp. IW2-2015
GTGAAACATTTCACTAAGCTGTTGACAGCCAGTCTGCGTGCTCAAAAAATGAATAAAAGAAAGAGGGTAGGAGATGGAAATGCATGGTGGTGAGATATTATGTATACAGTAGCTAAAGCTGTGTCAACCAATTAATTATCAAAATATTTAAAAAATCCCTATTACTAGGTTATTTGAAATCAAATACAAATTCACCAATTGTAGATGTAAGCCGCTCTGCACAATCAATGAACCAACAGCATCGCAAAGGCCTATACAGTGGCTTGCAAAAGTATTCACCCCCTTGGCGTTTTTCCTATTTTGTTGCATTACAACCTGTAATTTAAATGGATTTTTATTTGGATTTCATGTAATGGGCATACACAAAATCGTCCAAATTGGTGAAGTGAAATGAAAAAAATTACTTGTTTCAAAAAACTCAAAAAAATATAAAAAATAAAACAGACAAGTGATGCGTGCATATGTATTCACCCCTTTGCTATGAAGCRCCTAAATAAGATATGGTGCAACCAATTACCTTCAGAAGTCACATAATTAGTTAGATTGCACACAGGTGGACTTTATTTAAGTGTCACATGATCTGTCACATGATCTCAGTATATATACAGTTGAAGTCCGAAGTTTACATACACCTTTGCCAAATACATTTACACTCAGTTTTTCACAATTCCTGACATTTAATCCTAGTAAAAATTCCCTGTCTTAGGTCAGTTAGTATCACCACTTTATTTTAAGAATGTTAAATGTCAGAATAATAGTAGAGAGAATGATTTATTTCAGCTTTTATTTCTTTCATCACATTCCCAGTGGGGTCAGAAGTTTACACTTAAACAAAACTCAATTTTAAAAAGTAAAAATTTTGGGCGCTAAAAAAAAGCATTCCCCTTTTTTGTTACCCAATTGTTTAACTTGGGTCAACGTTTTCGGGTCAGCCTTCCACCAAGCTTCTCACCAGTGTAAAGTTGGGGTGAATTTTCTTTGCCCCTTCCTCCTGAACACGGGTTTGTATGCCTCCTTGCTCGCACATGGCTTTTTCAGCTTCTGCCCACAAATTTTCTATGGGATTGAGGTCAAGCTTGCCATGGCAAACTCCATACTTGACTGTGTTATCATTGAAGCCATTTTGACGATAATTTTGGAAGATATGCTTTGGGGTCATTGGTCCACACCTCTGGAAGACCCATTTGCGACCAGCCCTTCTAACTCGCTGACTGATGACTCTCGGTGTTGGGTTGCTTAATTGCTTGTTTCATCTACGAGACAGGCTGGTAATTGTTACCTCTCCCCACTACAAGATTGCCAGTCTATTTTGTGAAGTGCACCAGTCCCTCCTGCACGCAAAGCACCCCCCACAACATGATCTCCCACCCCGTCTTTACGGTTGGGATGGTTCTTCCTTCGGTTTGCAAGGCCTCCCCTTTATCGCTCAAACATGAACGAGGAAGTCATTAAAAACATTCTTATTGTTGTGTTCAATCAAGACCAGAGGAACATTTCTCCAAGTAAAGTACGATCTTCTGTACCCATGGCAGGTTGCAAAACGTAAGTCTGGCTTTTTTATGGCGGTTTTGGGAGCATGGTTGGATGCTTCTTCTCTGCTGAGTGGCCTTTCGGGTTATGTCGAATAGGACTTTGTTTTTACTGTGGAATATAGGATACGTTTGTACCCGTTTCCTCCACCATCTTCAGCAAGATCCTTGCTGTTGTTCTGGACTGATTTTACACTTTTCGCCCCAAAGTTACAGTTCATCCTCTAGAGACAGAACACGTATCCTTCGCTGAGCGTGTATCGACGCTGCGTGGTCCCATCGGTGTTGTATACTTGCGTTACTATTGTTTTAACAGATGAATGGGTACCCTTCAGGCGTTTGGAAATTGCTCCCACGGATGAACAGAGCTTGTGGAGATCTAACAATTATTTTCATGAGTCTTGGCTGATTATATTTGATTTCCCATGATGGTTCAAGCAAAGCAGGACTGAGTTTGAGAGTAGGCTGGAAATACATCACAGGTACACCTCCAATTGACTCAAAGTGATGTCAATTAGCCTTGTCAGAAGCTTCTAAACGCCATGAACATGAATTTTCACTGGAATTTTCCAAGCTGTTTAAAAGGCACAGTTCAATTGTGTATGTAACCTTGACCCACTGGAATGATGACAGTGACATATAGGTGAAATAATCTGTCTGTAAACAATTGTGTGAGAAAAATTACTTGTGTCATGCACAAAGTAGATGTCTTAGCCAATTGTCAAAACTATAGTTTGTTAACAAGAAATTTGTGGGTGGTTGAAAAAAACTAGTTTTAATGACTCAACTTTCAGTGTATGTAAACTTCCGACTTCAACTATAGACCTCTTCTGAAAACGCCCAGTGTCTGCAACACAACTAAGCAAGGGGCACCACCAAGCAATCGGCACTATGAAGACCAATGAGCTCCCCAAACAGGTCAGGAACAAAGTTGTGGAGAAGTACAGATCAGGGTTGGGTTATAAAAAAATATCTGAAACTTTGAACATCCCACGGAGCACCACTAAATCCATTATTAAAAAATGAAAGAATATGGCACCACAACAAACCTGCCAAGAGAGGGCCGCCACAAAAACTCACGTACCAGGCAAGGAGGGCATTCATTAGCTGTAAAAGCTCCTCAACGGAATTGGAGTATCTGCCCATAGGACCACTTTAATGTTTGGTGTTCGCCAAAAGGCATGTGGGAGACTCCCCAAACATATGGAAGAAGGACTCTGGTCAGATGAGAATTTTTTTGAGCTTTTTGGACATCAAGGAAAACGCTGTGTCTGGTGCAAACCCAACCCCTCTCATCACCCCGAGAACACCATCCCCAAGTGAAGCATTTTGTGGCAGCATCATGCTGTGGGATGTGTTTAGAGATATGGTTAGGTGTGGTGCTGGTAGGGACATGGTTAGGTGTAGTGCTGGTAGAAACATGGTTAGGTGTGGTGCTGGTAGAGACTGGTTAGGTGTGGTGCTGGTAGAGACATTGTTAGGTGTGGTGCTGGTTGAGACATGGTGTAGTGTGGTGCCGGTAGAGACATGGTTAGGTGTGATGCTGCTGGAGACATGGTTAGGTGTTGGTGCTGGTAGAGACATTGTTAGGTGTGGTGCTGGTAGGGACATGGTTAGGTGTAGTGCTGGTAGAAAATGGTTAGGTGTGGTGCTGGTAGAGACATGGTTAGGTGTGGTGCTGGTAGAGACATTGTTAGGTGTGGTGCTGGTTGAGACATGGTTAGGTGTGGTGCCGGTAGAGACATGGTTAGGTGTGTGCTGTGGAGACATGGTTAGGTGTGGTGCTGGTAGAGACATTGTTAGGTGTGTGCTGGTAGAGATATGGTTAGGTGTGGTGCTGGTAGAGATATGGTTAGGTGTGGTGCTGGTAGAGATATGGTTAGGTGTGGTGCTGGTAGAGACATGGTTAGGTGTGGTGCTGGTAGAGACATGGTTAGGTGTGGTTGGTAGAGACATGGTTAGGTTTGGTGCTGGTAGAGACATGGTTAGTGTGGTGCGTAGAGATATGGTTAGGTGTGGTGCTGGTAGAGATATGGTTAGGTGTGGTGCTGGTAGAGACATGGTTAGGTGTGGTGCGGTAGAGACATGGTTAGGTGTGGTGCTGGTAGAGATATGGTTAGGTGTGGTGCTGGTGGAGACATGGTTAGGTCTGGTGCTGGTAGAGATATGGTTAGGTGTGTGCTGGTAGAGACATGTTTAAGTGTGGTGCTTTAATTAGGACATGGTTAGGTTGGTGCTGGTTGAGATGGTTAGGTGTGGTGCTGGTAGAGACATGGTTAGGTGTGGTGCTGGTAGGACATGGTTAGGTGTGTGCTGGTGGAGACATGGTTAGGTTTGGTGCTGGTAGAGATATGGTTAGGTGTGGTGCTGGTAGAGACATGGTTCTGCGTGGTGCTGGTAGAGACATTGTTAGGTTTGGTGCTGGTAGAGATATGGTTAGGTGTGGTGCTGGTGAGACATGGTTAGGTTTGGTGCTGGTTGAAGACATGGTTAGGTGTGGTGCTGCTGGAGACATGGTTAGGTGTGGTGGCTGGTGGAGCATATGTTAGGTGTGGTGCTAGCTGGAGACATGGTTAGGTGTGGTGCTATTTGGTAGAGACATGGTTAGGTGTGGTGCTGGTAGAGACATGGTTAGGTGTGGTGCTGGTAGAGATATGGTTAGGTGTGGTGCTGGTATGGACATGGTTAGGTGTGTGGTGCAGGTGCTGGTTGAGACCTACTCTGTAACCTTCTAGTGGGGCTCTCTCCCGGCAGCAGTTTCCTCTGCGTGTAGGGTGAGGGGTTGGGCATTGCCAGGAAGGATACATCGTGGGTTTGCAACTTGTACCAGTGGGCTGTGTCGTCCATCAGGGCTGTCTCCAGGTTTATGAGGATCTGACAACACAATACATGTATTCACTGAAGACAAAATATGTGATCCAAACAGAAACGTTGGGCTGATMCTCTCTTCAGCCAAAGATCGAAGATAAAGAGTTACAATTATCAAATTGTAGAAGGAGAGAAATTAAATTCCAAATACAACATCTAACCCAAAGTCTAAATCTACAAAGACTATGTCTGTATCATTTGTAAAAGTGAGAACATTCTGTACTTCCTAGTGTAGATACTTGAATCATGATCAGACGATGTATTATTCTGTTGTGTTATGTCATGTAACATTATGTTATGTAACATTGTTATGTTAAACTACATTACATAATGGTATCTTACATTATGTTATGTTATATTATGTTGTGTTACATTGTTATGTTAAATTACATTACATAATGGTATCTTACATTATGTTATGTTATATTATGTTGTGTAACATTGTTATGTTAAACTACATTACATAATGGTATCTTACATTATATTATATTACATGATGTTATCTTACATTATGTTATGTTATATTATGTTGTGTTACATTGTTATGGTATAATATGTATCATTATGTTAAGTTACATTGTGTTATGTTACATTATGTTATGTTACTTTATGTTAAGTTACATTGTGTTATGTTACATTATCTTATGTTACATTATGTTAAATTATGTTATTATATCTTACTTTATGTTATGTTATGTTACATTGTGCTCTGTTACATTATGTTACATTATGTTGCGTTATGTTATGTTACGTTATGTTATGGTACATTACGTTACGCTAAAAAAATATATGTTACATTATGTTGTATGATATTATGTTAAGTGATTTTATGGTATGTTACATTATGTTATGTTACAATGGTATGTTACATCATTTTATGTTAGATTACATAATATTATGTTACGTTACATTTTGTTAATTGACATCATTTTATTTTATGTTAACTTGTGTTATATTATGTTACATTATTTTATGTTAAGTTTGGTTACAGTGTTACGTTATATTATGCTACATTATGTTATGTTAAATTATGTTATGTTATCTTACATTGTGTTATATTATGTTATGTTACATAATGTTATGTTACGTTATGTAACATTGTGTTATGTTAAGTTTTGTTATATTATTATATATTATTATATATTATGTTATGTTCAGTTAAATTATGTTATAGTATGTTAGGTTACATTATCGTATGTTATATTATGTTATGTTAGTTTATATTACATTATCTTATAGTATGTTACTTTATTGGACATTATGTTGTGTTGCGTTATGTTATGCAATGTTATGTTACATTGTTACATTATGTTATTTTACTTTATGTTACATTATATTATGTTATGTGACATTGTTATGTTATGTTACATTATGTTATGTTACGTTATGTTATGTTTTTACATGTTTTTTGTTATATTATTTTATATTATGTTATGTTAAGTTATGTTAAGTAAAATTGTGTTATAGTATGTTAGGTTACATTATCTTATTATATTTTACATTATGTTATGTTCCGTTACATTATGTTATGTTACTTTATGTTACATTGTGTTATGTTATGTTACATTGTTATGGTATGTTAATTATGTACTGTTATGTTACATTGTTATGGTATGTTAATTATGTACTGTTATGTTACATTTTGTTATGATACATCATGTTATATTATGTTATGTTAAGTAATGTTAAATTATGTTATAGTATGTTATGTTACATTATGGTGTGTTATATTATGTTATAATATGTTACATTTTGTAAAGTTACATTGTGTTATGTTACATTGTGTTATGTTACATTGTGTTACATTATGTTATGCTACATTGTTATGTTATAATATGTTACATTTTGTAAAGTTACATTGTGTTGTGT